>NC_039518.1:3191021-3240535 GCF_003672135.1 Ooceraea biroi | reverse complement strand
ATAGATATTAAAGTATAATAATAATAAAAATAATAGAAATATAATAAGATAAACTATAACATAATATATATAGAAAAAAAAAAAATAGAATATAAAAAAATATTAATAATAAAATAAAATAATAATCATAAAAATAACTCTAAAGGTATTGTGTATTTTGAGCTGCTTGCAAGGAATCAAACCATTAATTCAGACGTATACTGTCGTCAACTGGATAAATTAAACGATGCCATCAAACAGAAACGTCGAGAATTGGTGAATCGCAAAGGTGTTGTGTTTCACCATGATAACGCTAGACCACGTACAAGTTTGGTCACTCGTGAAAAATTGTTGCAGCTTGGATGGGATGTGTTACCACATCCACCATATTCGCCAGACCTGGCACCATCAGATTACCATTCGTTTCGTTCTTTGCAAAACGCCTTGAATGGTAAAACCTTGACTGCTGATGAGGATATCAAATCGTTGTTGGAATTGTTTTTTGCTGAAAAAGATAAGAACTTTTTTGAGCGCGGAATCATGAAGTTGCCTGAAAAATGGCAAAAGATAATCAAACAAAATGGACAATATATTGTTTAATAAAGTTTTGTTTCCCATGAAAATTCGCCTTTTTTTATATAAAAAAAACGCAATTACTTTTTGGCCAACCCAATATATGGCGAAGATACTTTAAAACTGCGGCAGTGTCAAAATTGGTTTACTAAATTTCGATCTGCAGATTTTAATGTGAAAGATGCACCACGCTCGGGAAGGCCAATCGAAATTGATGATGACAAAATAAAGGCACTGATCGATTCCAATCGGCGTTTAACGACACGAGAGATTGCTGAGAATCTTAACATATCGAAATCGAGTGTTAAAAACCATTTAAAACGACTTGGATACATTAGTAAGCTCGATATTTGGGTAGCACATGAGCTCAAAGAAATTCATCTCACTGAGCGTATTGACATCTGCGATTCTCTTTTGAAACGTGAGGAAAATGATCCATTTTTGAAACGTATAACAGGCGACGAAAAATCGATCGTCTACAACAACGTCGAACGAAAAAGATCGTGATGAACCTGTTGAAAGCACTTGAAAAGCAGATATTCACCAAAGAAAGATTATGCTGTCAGTCTGGTGGGACTCTAAAGGTATTGTGTATTTTGAGCTGCTTGCAAGGAATCAAACCATTAAGTCAGACGTATACACTGTCGTCAACTGGATAAATTAAACGATGCCATCAAACAGAAACGTCGAGAATTGGTGAATCGCAAAGGTGTTGCGTTTCACCATGATAACGCTAGACCACGTACAAGTTTGGTCACTCGTGAAAAATTGTTGCAGCTTGGATGGGATGTGTTACCACATCCACCATATTCGCCAGACCTGGCACCATCAGATTACCATTCGTTTCGTTCTTTGCAAAACGCCTTGAATGGTAAAACCTTGACTGCTGATGAGGATATCAAATCGTTGTTGGAATTGTTTTTTGCTGAAAAAGATAAGAACTTTTTTGAGCGCGGAATCATGAAGTTGCCTGAAAAATGGCAAAAGATAATCAAACAAAATGGACAATATATTGTTTAATAAAGTTTTTGTTTCCCATGAAAAATTCGCCTTTTATTTATATAAAAAAAACGCAATTACTTTTTGGCCAACCCAATATATGGCGAAGATGCTTCAAAACTGCGGCAGTGTCAAAATTGGGTTACTAACTTTTGATCTGCAGATTTTAATGTGAAAGATGCACCACGCTCAGGAAGGCCAATCGAAATTGATGATGACAAAATAAAGGCACTGATCGATTCCAATCGGCGTTTAACGACACGAGAGATTGCTGAGAATCTTAACATATCGAAATCGAGTGTTGAAAACCATTTAAAACGACTTGGATACATTAGTAAGCTCGATATTTGGGTAGCACATGAGCTCAAAGAAATTCATCTCACTGAGCGTATTGACATCTGCGATTCTCTTTTGAAACGTGAGGAAAATGATCCATTTTTGAAACGTATAACAGGCGACGAAAAATCGATCGTCTACAACAACGTCGAACGAAAAAGATCGTGATGAACCTGCTGAAAGCACTTGAAAAGCAGATATTCACCAAAGAAAGATTATGCTGTCAGTCTGGTGGGACTCTAAAGGTATTGTGTATTTTGAGCTGCTTGCAAGGAATCAAACCATTAAGTCAGACGTATACACTGTCGTCAACTGGATAAATTAAACGATGCCATCAAACAGAAACGTCGAGAATTGGTGAATCGCAAAGGTGTTGCGTTTCACCATGATAACGCTAGACCACGTACAAGTTTGGTCACTCGTGAAAAATTGTTGCAGCTTGGATGGGATGTGTTACCACATCCACCATATTCGCCAGACCTGGCACCATCAGATTACCATTCGTTTCGTTCTTTGCAAAACGCCTTGAATGGTAAAACCTTGACTGCTGATGAGGATATCAAATCGTTGTTGGAATTGTTTTTTGCTGAAAAAGATAAGAACTTTTTTGAGCGCGGAATCATGAAGTTGCCTGAAAAATGGCAAAAGATAATCAAACAAAATGGACAATATATTGTTTAATAAAGTTTTTGCTTCCCATGAAGAATTCGTCTTTTATTTATATAAAAAAAACGCAATTACTTTTTGGCCAACCCAATATATGGCGAAGATGCTTCAAAACTGCGGCAGTGTCAAAATTGGGTTACTAACTTTCGATCTGCAGATTTTAATGTGAAAGATGCACCACGCTCAGGAAGGCCAATCGAAATTGATGATGACAAAATAAAGGCACCGATCGATTCCAATCGGCGTTTAACAACACGAGAGATTGCTGAGAATCTTAACATATCGAAATCGAGTGTTGAAAACCATTTAAAACGACTTGGATACATTAGTAAGCTCGATATTTGGGTAGCACATGAGCTCAAAGAAATTCATCTCACTAAGCGTATTGACATCCGCGATTCTCTTTTGAGACCTGAGGAAAATGATCGATTTTTGAAACGTATGATAACAGGCGACGAAAAATCGATCGTCTACAACAACGTCAAACGAAAAAGATCGTGATGAACCTGCTGAAAGCACTTGAAAAGCAGATATTCACCAAAGAAAGATTATGCTGTCAGTCTGGTGGGACTCTAAAGGTATTGTGTATTTTGAGCTGCTTGCAAGGAATCAAACCATTAAGTCAGACGTATACACTGTCGTCAACTGGATAAATTAAACGATGCCATCAAACAGAAACGTCGAGAATTGGTGAATCGCAAAGGTGTTGCGTTTTACCATGATAACGCTAGACCACGTACAAGTTTGGTCACTCGTGAAAAATTGTTGCAGCTTGGATGGGAAGTGTTACCACATCCACCATATTCGCCAGACCTGGCACCATCAGAGTACCATTCGTTTCGTTCTTTGCAAAACGCCTTGAATGGTAAAACCTTGACTGCTGATGAGGATATCAAATCGTTGGAATTGTTTTTTGCTGAAAAAGATAAGAACTTTTTTGAGCGCGGAATCATGAAGTTGCCTGAAAAATGGCAAAAGATAATCAAACAAAATGGACAATATATTGTTTAATAAAGTTTTTGCTTCCCATGAAGAATTCGTCTTTTATTTATATAAAAAAAACGCAATTACTTTTTGGCCAACCCAATATATGGCGAAGATGCTTCAAAACTGCGGCAGTGTCAAAATTGGGTTACTAACTTTCGATCTGCAGATTTTAATGTGAAAGATGCACCACGCTCAGGAAGGCCAATCGAAATTGATGATGACAAAATAAAGGCACCGATCGATTCCAATCGGCGTTTAACAACACGAGAGATTGCTGAGAATCTTAACATATCGAAATCGAGTGTTGAAAACCATTTAAAACGACTTGGATACATTAGTAAGCTCGATATTTGGGTAGCACATGAGCTCAAAGAAATTCATCTCACTGAGCGTATTGACATCTGCGATTCTCTTTTGAAACGTGAGGAAAATGATCCATTTTTGAAACGTATAACAGGCGACGAAAAATCAATCGTCTACAACAACGTCGAACGAAAAAGATCGTGATGAACCTGCTGAAAGCACTTGAAAAGCAGATATTCACCAAAGAAAGATTATGCTGTCAGTCTGGTGGGACTCTAAAGGTATTGTGTATTTTGAGCTGCTTGCAAGGAATCAAACCATTAAGTCAGACGTATACACTGTCGTCAACTGGATAAATTAAACGATGCCATCAAACAGAAACGTCGAGAATTGGTGAATCGCAAAGGTGTTGCGTTTCACCATGATAACGCTAGACCACGTACAAGTTTGGTCACTCGTGAAAAATTGTTGCAGCTTGGATGGGATGTGTTACCACATCCACCATATTCGCCAGACCTGGCGCCATCAGATTACCATTCGTTTCGTTCTTTGCAAAACGCCTTGAATGGTAAAACCTTGACTGCTGATGAGGATATCAAATCGTTGTTGGAATTGTTTTTTGCTGAAAAAGATAAGAACTTTTTTGAGCGCGGAATCATGAAGTTGCCTGAAAAATGGCAAAAGATAATCAAACAAAATGGACAATATATTGTTTAATAAAGTTTTTGTTTCCCATGAAAAATTCGCCTTTTATTTGTATAAAAAAAACGCAATTACTTTTTGGCCAACCCAATATTTCATCAAAATTATATGGTAACAGTATCGAAACGACGAATAATGTATTACGATACACTGAATGATTGAAATATACATACATCCGTAAGCGCGTTTTATGTGCTTGTGCACATGATTTTGAATAATAATATGTTTAGTAATTGAATTATGAGTAAGGGAAACAAGCTCAATTATTGATACGTTCGTTGGAAAATGTTAAACGCACTCCAATTATTCGCTGGCAGTCGCTCGTGATCGATGTGCTTGCGTAAATCAAACTTCATTTTCTCGCACACAGAGAGGAAGAGATAGGAAAGGAGGAGATGAGGAAATAAAGAAAACACGATATACTTCCATAAACCATTAAACACAGGTAGACTTTTATTCGATTCCTTACGATGTACTTAGTTCGGACGAACCGGTATTATCCTTCGACGTGTATTTGCCGGTTTACGACTATAGTTATCTCGCCTAGTAAAGAATATAAGGGAAATGGAACTCGACGCAACAGAAAAACGGAACGTACCGACGACGTGGAAGCTTTCCCCGTTATAGAATCGACGTCATCATCGATTGCGTCGGAGGGAAAAGATCCAG
Organism: Ooceraea biroi; assembly: GCF_003672135.1. Taxonomy (NCBI): domain Eukaryota; kingdom Metazoa; phylum Arthropoda; class Insecta; order Hymenoptera; family Formicidae; genus Ooceraea; species Ooceraea biroi. The sequence goes on along the minus strand of NC_039518.1, from coordinate 3,235,321 downwards.
ATCTCAAGCAAGCCCATTGCCTATCTCGGATCATTAAACAAAAACTAGCATAAATAAAGAGAAGGATACCAGCAACGTCGATGGACGTAGTACAAAGGCACTTGGCACCGGGAACTCTCGTCGCTGTATCATCCCCGCTCTCCTGGAAAAGAAGGACTTGAATTAGAGTTATGGTCCAGCTAAATGCGCATTTCTTAATTAATCCGTTTACGCGTCAGGCATAAAGCGGCGCTAAAAGAAGGCGATAAATTATATTCAAAAGCTCATAAACAAAGACACGGGCGACATGCGCGACGTTTATGACGACAGGAATTTCCCCCGGCGTCAATAATCGTTCGTTAAAATTTACGATCCTACGTGACGATTAATCCGGCGCTCGTTCGTCATTCGTTCTTCGCGACGAATCAACGTGAATTTTCTGCCCGCATTGGCATGCAACGAGCGTATTATTATGTCCTGTTGTCAATTACTCTTATAGTAAAATAAGAAGAAGATTGAACGATAACACGCGTATATATTACGTCTTATAACGACGCACAGTGGGACAAAATCCTGAAAAGCTGGCCAAAACCTTAATTGTACATAGATTCGAGGAAACATTGGTATACATAAGGTTTCGAGGGCGCTGATTACAAACCCGAAGTCAAAAATACTGTAAACAAAATGGCGGATCCAATATGGAGGACGCATTTATGAAAAATGTTAGATTTTTGAAAAAATTGGCTATTTATTTTAAAATAGGTTTTAAAGATGGATAAAAATCGGTATTAAGAATTATTAATGAAATTACTTTACATCAGAATTGAAATTCATCGTTACAAACAATTGTTAATAAAATTAATATACAGGGTGTCCCGGGTTTTAACCGACAAACTGCGGGAGCATATTCTACTAGTGGAAATAAGAAAAAATTCTTATATCGAGTTTGCTTAGAAATGCTTTATTGCAAAGTTATAAACCAATATTGAAAAGAAATATGACATAAGTAACAACGGATTTTTTCACAAAAATATAAATTATCTACGCAATGATTTAGTGACGCATTTCAAAATGTTGTCCTTGAGCATCGATGCAAGCTAGACATCGACGTAGTACAGAATTTGTTACAGTACGACATTCCTGAAAATTTTGTTGCATCTCAGTAACTGAATTAGTAATTCGTCGCTTTAAATCTTCAAGCGAGATTACTTCTGTACTGTAAACTTTATTTTTTAAAGTTGCCCATAAATAAAAATCAAGAGGCGTTAAATCGGGCGATCTTGGAGGCCAGAAAACCGGTCCTCCTCGACCAATCCACCTATGAGCGTAATGTTCGTCTCACCAGTTTCTAACTTGTCTAGCGTAGTGCGATGGACAACCGTCTAACTGTATCCAGCTGTTTTGGCGAAACTGCAGTGGCACATTTTCCATCAAAATTGGTAAATCGTTTGATAGGAATCTTCGAAAAGATTCTCCGTTCAATCGGTCAGGTAAAAAGAACGGACCAATAAGCCGGTCATGAAGCATACCCATCGAAACATTACATCGAAATTCGTGTTGAAAGTTTCTTCGTCTGGTTGTATGTGGATTATTATGAGCCCATACATGGCTATTATGAGAATTGAATATGCCTCGTCTTGTAAAGGTCGCTTCATCTGTCCATAATATCATTGATGAGAAAAGATTGTCCCTTTCTACTGCATTCACATACCAGTTACAAAATTCGACTCGTTTCTGATGATCGATTGGAAGTCATTCTTGTACAGGTGTGTAACGATATGCGAATCTGTCATCAGCACGCAATGTTTTCCAAATAGTGTTTCGTGATATCTGCAGTTGAGCTGAAGCACGTCGAACACTTTGTATAGGAGTATTATCAAAAAGATTTAAGATTCTTTCCGAGCGTCGTCGGTGTCTTAGAGCTGAACGAACATCATCATATTCATTCATAGGTCGAAATGAACCCAAATTACGTAATTGCAAATGGGTATTACTAAACACAGAACTATCTGGTACTCTCCTGTTAGGAAATCTACGTTGATACTCTCGTACGGCAGCTCGTGCATTTCCGTCACAGAATCCGTACACGAAATGAATATCGATGTATTCCTCATTTGAAAACACTTTTGGCGTTCTGATAGTAATTGCTAGTTGACACGACGATTGAAATCTAACAGCTACTGTTGTGAAAGTAACAATCATACTGAATCGTTTCAACATAGTGAACATGAATACGTGTGAACATCTTCGACCTTCCAAATTCTACACTATGTTCCGTTGTTACTTATCTCATATTTCTTTTCAATATTGGTTCATAACTTTGTAATAAAGCATTTCTAAGCAAACTCGAAATAAGAATTTTTTCTTATTTCCACTAGTAGTAATTCGTTGCTTTAAATCTTCAAGCGAGATTACTTCTGTACTGTAAATTTATTTTTTAAAGTTGCCCATAAATAAAAATCAAGAGGCGTTAAATCGGGCGATCTTGGAGGCCAGAAAACCGGTCCTCCTCGACCAATCCACCTATGAGCGTAATGTTCGTCTAACCAGTTTCTAACTTGTCTAGCGTAGTGCGATGGACAACCGTCTAACTGTATCCAGCTGTTTTGGCGAAACTGCAGTGGCACATTTTCCATCAAAATTGGTAAATCGTTTGATAGGAATCTTCGAAAAGATTCTCCGTTCAATCGGTCAGGTAAAAAGAACGGACCAATAAGCCGGTCATGAAGCATACCCATCGAAACATTACATCGAAATTCGTGTTGAAAGTTTCTTCGTCTGGTAGTATGTGGATTATTATGAGCCCATACATGGCTATTATGAGAATTGAATATGCCTCGTCTTGTAAAGGTCGCTTCATCTGTCCATAATATCATTGATGAGAAAAGATTGTCCCTTTCTACTGCATTCACATACCAGTTACAAAATTCGACTCGTTTCTGATGATCGATTGGAAGTCATTCTTGTACAGGTGTGTAACGATATGCGAATCTGTCATCAGCACGCAATGTTTTCCAAATAGTGTTTCGTGATATCTGCAGTTGAGCTGAAGCACGTCGAACACTTTGTATAGGAGTATTATCAAAAAGATTTAAGATTCTTTCCGAGCGTCGTCGGTGTCTTAGAGCTGAACGAACATCATCATATTCATTCATAGGTCGAAATGAACCCAAATTACGTAATTGCAAATGGGTATTACTAAACACAGAACTATCTGGTACTCTCCTGTTAGGAAATCTACGTTGATACTCTCGTACGGCAGCTCGTGCATTTCCGTCACAGAATCCGTACACGAAATGAATATCGGTGTATTCCTCATTTGAAAACACTTTTGGCGTTCTGATAGTAATTGCTAGTTCACACGACGATTGAAATCTAACAGCTACTGTTGTGAAAGTAACAATCATACTGAATCGTTTCAACATAGTGAACATGAATACGTGTGAACATCTTCGACCTTCCAAATTCTACACTATGTTCCGTTGTTACTTATCTCATATTTCTTTTCAATATTGGTTCATAACTTTGTAATAAAGCATTTCTAAGCAAACTCGAAATAAGAATTTTTTCTTATTTCCACTAGTAGTAATTCGTTGCTTTAAATCTTCAAGCGAGATTACTTCTGTACTGTAAATTTATTTTTTAAGTTGCCCATAAATAAAAATCAAGAGGCGTTAAATCGGGCGATCTTGGAGGCCAGAAAACCGGTCCTCCTCGACCAATCCACCTATGAGCGTAATGTTCGTCTAACCAGTTTCTAACTTGTCTAGCATAGTGCGATGGACAACCGTCTAACTGTATCCAGCTGTTTTGGCGAAACTGCAGTGGCACATTTTCCATAAAAATTGGTAAATCGTTTGATAGGAATCTTCGAAAAGATTCTCCGTTCAATCGGTCAGGTAAAAAGAACGGACCAATAAGCCGGTCATGAAGCATACCCATCGAAACATTACATCGAAATTCGTGTTGAAAGTTTCTTCGTCTGGTAGTATGTGGATTATTATGAGCCCATACATGGCTATTATGAGAATTGAATATGCCTCGTCTTGTAAAGGTCGCTTCATCTGTCCATAATATCATTGATGAGAAAAGATTGTCCCTTTCTACTGCATTCACATACCAGTTACAAAATTCGACTCTTTCTGATGATCGATTGGAAGTCATTCTTGTACAGGTGTGTAACGATATGCGAATCTGTCATCAGCACGCAATGTTTCCAAATAGTGTTTCGTGATATCTGCAGTTGAGCTGAAGCACGTCGAACACTTTGTATAGGAGTATTATCAAAAAGATTTAAGATTCTTTCCGAGCGTCGTCGGTGTCTTAGAGCTGAACGAACATCATATATTCATTCATAGGTCGAAATGAACCCAAATTACGTAATTGCAAATGGGTATTACTAAACACAGAACTATCTGGTACTCTCCTGTTAGGAAATCTACGTTGATACTCTCGTACGGCAGCTCGTGCATTTCCGTCACAGAATCCGTACACGAAATGAATATCGGTGTATTCCTCATTTGAAAACACTTTTGGCATTCTGATAGTAATTGCTAGTTCACACGACGATTGAAATCTAACAGCTACTGTTGTGAAAGTAACAATCATACTGAATCGTTTCAACATAGTGAACATGAATACGTGTGAACATCTTCGACCTTCCAAATTCTACACTATGTTCCGTTGTTACTTATCTCATATTTCTTTTCAATATTGGTTCATAACTTTGTAATAAAGCATTTCTAAGCAAACTCGAAATAAGAATTTTTTCTTATTTCCACTAGTAGTAATTCGTCGCTTTAAATCTTCAAGCGAGATTACTTCTGTACTGTAAACTTTATTTTTTAAAGTTGCCCATAAATAAAAATCAAGAGGCGTTAAATCGGGCGATCTTGGAGGCCAGAAAACCGGTCCTCCTCGACCAATCCACCTATGAGCGTAATGTTCGTCTAACCAGTTTCTAACTTGTCTAGCGTAGTGCGATGGACAACCGTCTAACTGTATCCAGCTGTTTTGGCGAAACTGCAGTGGCACATTTTCCATCAAAATTGGTAAATCGTTTGATAGGAATCTTCGAAAAGATTCTCCGTTCAATCGGTCAGGTAAAAAGAACGGACCAATAAGCCGGTCATGAAGCATACCCATCCAAACATTACATCGAAATTCGTGTTGAAAGTTTCTTCGTCTGGTAGTACGTGGATTATTATGAGCCCATACATGGCTATTATGAGAATTGAATATGCCTCGTCTTGTAAAGGTCGCTTCATCTGTCCATAATATCATTGATGAGAAAAGATTGTCCCTTTCTACTGCATTCACATACCAGTTACAAAATTCGACTCGTTTCTGATGATCGATTGGAAGTCATTCTTGTACAGGTGTGTAATGATATGCGAATCTGTCATCAGCACGCAATGTTCTCGAAATAGTGTTTCGTGATATCTGCAGTTGAGCCGAAGCACGTCGAACACTTTGTTAGGAGTATTATCAAAAAGATTTAAGATTCTTTCCGAGCGTCGTCGGTGTCTTAGAGCTGAACGAACATCATCATTTCATTCATAGGTCGAAATGAACCCAAATTACGTAATTGCAAATGGGTATTACTAAACACAGAACTATCTGGTACTCTCCTGTTAGGAAATCTACGTTGATACTCTCGTACGGCAGCTCGTGCATTTCCGTCACAGAATCCGTACACGAAATGAATATCGGTGTATTCCTCATTTGAAAACACTCTTGGCATTCTGATAGTAATTGCTAGTTGACACGACGATTGAAATCTAACGCTACTGTTGCGAAAGTAACAATCTACTGAATCGTTTCGACATAGTGAACATGAATACATGTGATACAATACATAACATCTTCGACCTTGCAAATTCTACACTATGTTCCGTTGTTACTTATCTCATATTTCTTTTCAATATTGGTTATAACTTTGTAATAAAGCGTTTCTAAGCAAACTCGATATAAGAATTTTTTCTTATTTCCACTAGTAGTAATTCGTTGCTTTAAATCTTCAAGCGAGATTACTTCTGTACTGTAAACTTTATTTTTTAAAGTTGCCCATAAATAAAAATCAAGAGGCGTTAAATCGGGCGATCTTGGAGGCCAGAAACCGGTCCTCCTCGACCAATCCACCTATGAGCGTAATGTTCGTCTAACCAGTTTCTAACTTGTCTAGCGTAGTGCGATGGACAACCGTCTAACTGTATCCAGCTGTTTTGGCGAAACTGCAGTGGCACATTTTCCATCAAAATTGGTAAATCGTTTGATAGGAATCTTCGAAAAGATTCTCCGTTCAATCGGTCAGGTAAAAAGAACGGACCAATAAGCCGGTCATGAAGCATACCCATCCAAACATTACATCGAAATTCGTGTTGAAAGTTTCTTCGTCTGGTAGTACGTGGATTATTATGAGCCCATACATGGCTATTATGAGAATTGAATATGCCTCGTCTTGTAAAGGTCGCTTCATCTGTCCATATATCATTGATGAGAAAAGATTGTCCCTTTCTACTGCATTCACATACCAGTTACAAAATTCGACTCATTTCTGATGATCGATTGGAAGTCATTCTTGTACAGGTGTGTAATGATATGCGAATCTGTCATCAGCACGCAATGTTCTCGAAATAGTGTTTCGTGATATCTGCAGTTGAGCCGAAGCACGTCGAACACTTTGTTAGGAGTATTATCAAAAAGATTTAAGATTCTTTCCGAGCGTCGTCGGTGTCTTAGAGCTGAACGAACATCATCATGTTCATTCATAGTCGAAATGAACCCAAATTACGTAATTGCAAATGGGTATTACTAAACACAGAACTATCTGGTACTCTCCTGTTAGGAAATCTACGTTGATACTCTCGTACGGCAGCTCGTGCATTTCCGTCACAGAATCCGTACACGAAATGAATATCGGTGTATTCCTCATTTGAAAACACTCTTGGCATTCTGATAGTAATTGCTAGTTGACACGACGATTGAAATCTAACGCTACTGTTGCGAAAGTAACAATCGTACTGAATCGTTTCGACATAGTGAACATGAATACATGTGAATACACATACATAACATCTTCGACCTTGCAAATTCTACACTATGTTCCGTTGTTACTTATCTCATATTTCTTTTCAATATTGGTTTATAACTTTGTAATAAAGCGTTTCTAAGCAAACTCGATATAAGAATTTTTTCTTATTTCCACTAGTAGTAATTCGTTGCTTTAAATCTTCAAGCGAGATTACTTCTGTACTGTAAACTTTATTTTTTAAAGTTGCCCATAAATAAAAATCAAGAGGCGTTAAATCGGGCGATCTTGGAGGCCAGAAAACCGGTCCTCCTCGACCAATCCACCTATGAGCGTAATGTTCGTCTAACCAGTTTCTAACTTGTCTAGCGTAGTGCGATGGACAACCGTCTAACTGTATCCAGCTGTTTTGGCGAAACTGCAGTGGCACATTTTCCATCAAAATTGGTAAATCGTTTGATAGGAATCTTCGAAAAGATTCTCCGTTCAATCGGTCAGGTAAAAAGAACGGACCAATAAGCCGGTCATGAAGCATACCCATCCAAACATTACATCGAAATTCGTGTTGAAAGTTTCTTCGTCTGGTAGTACGTGGATTATTATGAGCCCATACATGGCTATTATGAGAATTGAATATGCCTCGTCTTGTAAAGGTCGCTTCATCTGTCCATAATATCATTGATGAGAAAAGATTGTCCCTTTCTACTGCATTCACATACCAGTTACAAAATTCGACTCATTTCTGATGATCGATTGGAAGTCATTCTTGTACAGGTGTGTAATGATATGCGAATCTGTCATCAGCACGCAATGTTCTCGAAATAGTGTTTCGTGATATCTGCAGTTGAGCCGAAGCACGTCGAACACTTTGTGTAGGAGTATTATCAAAAAGATTTAAGATTCTTTCCGAGCGTCGTCGGTGTCTTAGAGCTGAACGAACATCATCATGTTCATTCATAGGTCGAAATGAACCCAAATTACGTAATTGCAAATGGGTATTACTAAACACAGAACTATCTGGTACTCTCCTGTTAGGAAATCTACGTTGATACTCTCGTACGGCAGCTCGTGCATTTCCGTCACAGAATCCGTACACGAAATGAATATCGGTGTATTCCTCATTTGAAAACACTCTTGGCATTCTGATAGTAATTGCTAGTTGACACGACGATTGAAATCTAACGCTACTGTTGCGAAAGTAACAATCGTACTGAATCGTTTCGACATAGTGAACATGAATACATGTGAATAACATAAATAACATCTTCGACCTTGCAAATTCTACACTATGTTCCGTTGTTACTTATCTCATATTTCTTTTCAATATTGGTTTATAACTTTGTAATAAAGCATTTCTAAGCAAACTCGATATAAGAATTTTTTCTTATTTCCACTAGTAGTAATTCGTTGCTTTAAATCTTCAAGCGAGATTACTTCTGTACTGTAAATTTATTTTTTAAAGTTGCCCATAAATAAAAATCAAGAGGCGTTAAATCGGGCGATCTTGGAGGCCAGAAAACCGTCCTCCTCGACCAATCCACCTATGAGCGTAATGTTCGTCTAACCAGTTTCTAACTTGTCTAGCGAGTGCGATGGACAACCGTCTAACTGTATCCAGCTGTTTTGGCGAAACTGCAGTGGCACATTTTCCATCAAAATTGGTAAATCGTTTGATAGGAATCTTCGAAAGATTCTCCGTTCAATCGGTCAGGTAAAAAGAACGGACCAATAAGCCGGTCATGAAGCATACCCATCCAAACATTACATCGAAATTCGTGTTGAAAGTTTCTTCGTCTGGTAGTACGTGGATTATTATGAGCCCATACATGGCTATTATGAGAATTGAATATGCCTCGTCTTGTAAAGGTCGCTTCATCTGTCCATATATCATTGATGAGAAAAGATTGTCCCTTTCTACTGCATTCACATACCAGTTACAAAATTCGACTCATTTCTGATGATCGATTGGAAGTCATTCTTGTACAGGTGTGTAATGATATGCGAATCTGTCATCAGCACGCAATGTTTCCAAATAGTGTTTCGTGATATCTGCAGTTGAGCCGAAGCACGTCGAACACTTTGTGTAGGAGTATTATCAAAAGATTTAAGATTCTTTCCGAGCGTCGTCGGTGTCTTAGAGCTGAACGAACATCATCATGTTCATTCATAGGTCGAAATGAACCCAAATTACGTAATTGCAAATGGGTATTACTAAACACAGAACTATCTGGTACTCTCCTGTTAGGAAATCTACGTTGATACTCTCGTACGGCAGCTCGTGCATTTCCGTCACAGAATCCGTACACGAAATGAATATCGGTGTATTCCTCATTTGAAAACACTCTTGGCATTCTGATAGTAATTGCTAGTTGACACGACGATTGAAATCTAACGGCTACTGTTGCGAAAGTAACAATCTACTGAATCGTTTCGACATAGTGAACATGAATACATGTGAATACATCAACATCTTCGACCTTGCAAATTCTCACTATGTTCCGTTGTTACTTCTCATATTTCTTTTCAATATTGGTTTATAACTTTGTAATAAAGCTTTCTAAGCAAACTCGATATAAATTTTTTCTTATTTCCACTATAGTAATTCGTTGCTTTAAATCTTCAAGCGAGATTACTTCTGTACTGTAAATTTATTTTTTAAAGTTGCCCATAAATAAAATCAAGAGCGTTAAATCGGGCGATCTTGGAGGCCAGAAAACCGGTCCTCCTCGACCAATCCACCTATGAGCGTAATGTTCGTCTAACCAGTTTCTAACTTGTCTAGCGTAGTGCGATGGACAAACGTCTAACTGTATCCAGCTGTTTTGGCGAAACTGCAGTGGCACATTTTCCATCAAAATTGGTAAATCGTTTGATAGGAATCTTCGAAAAGATTCTCCGTTCAATCGGTCAGGTAAAAAGAACGGACCAATAAGCCGGTCATGAAGCATACCCATCCAAACATTACATCGAAATTCGTGTTAAAGTTTCTTCGTCTGGTAGTACGTGGATTATTATGAGCCCATACATGGCTATTATGAGAATTGAATATGCCTCGTCTTGTAAAGGTCGCTTTCATCTGTCCATATATCATTGATGAGAAAAGATTGTCCCTTCTACTGCATTCACATACCAGTTACAAAATTCGACTCATTTTGATGATCGATTGGAAGTCATTCTTGTACAGGTGTGTAAGATATGCGAATCTGTTATCAGCACGCAATGTTTCCAAATAGTGTTTCGTGATATCTGCAGTTGAGCCGAAGCACGTCGAACACTTTGTATAGGAGTATTATCAAAAAGATTTAAGATTCTTTCCGAGCGTCGTCGGTGTCTTAGAGCTGAACGAACATCATCATATTCATTCATAGGTCGAAATGAACCCAAATTACGTAATTGCAAATGGGTATTACTAAACACAGAACTATCTGGTACTTCCTGTTAGGAAATCTACGTTGATACTCTCGTACGGCAGCTCGTGCATTTCCGTCACAGAATCCGTACACGAAATGAATATCGGTGTATTCCTCATTGAAAAACACTCTTGGCGTTCTGATAGTATTGCTAGTTCACACGACGATTGAAATCTAACGCTACTGTTGGAAAGTAACAATCATACTGAATCGTTTTCGACATAGTGAACATGAATACATGTGAATACACATAAACATCTTCGACCTTGCAAAATTCTACACTATGTTCCGTTGTTACTTATCTCATATTTCTTTTCAATATTGGTTCATAACTTTGTAATAAAGCATTTCTAAGCAACTCGATATAAGAATTTTTTCTTATTTCCACTAGTAGGATATGCTCCCGCAGTTTGTCGGTTAAAACCCGGACACGGTTACCTGTAAATGTCAGAAATCGAATTCATGTCAGAATTATAATAATTTCCTGAATCGCTGTCGTTATTTTGTTCTGGGCCGGGTTGGTCGTTTCCGGGTGTAAGAGACACTGCAGGGGAGTAATAGTCTACAGCTTTCCCAGCCATAAACTCTTTAAGTTTTCGGTCTCGGCGGTAATTTTCTGAGACCTGGAATATTATGGATCAGAAAGTTTTACTAAAAGCGATTAAAAGTATCTTCCAGTGTTTTCGACCCTCGAACACTCGTAGAAATCGCGAACGAATATACCAGAACGTCCCCTTTTTTTGGAGACTACTTCTATTCCTAAGTGTTCTATTAAACACAGAGAATTCCTCTTTCAATGCTTTTTTTTATAATTAAAAGAACTTATTTTCTGGTATACTGTAATTGTCCATCAGCAGATGCTGTAAAATAAATTAAAGTAAAGCAAACTAATTCATTAAATTATTTTGGAACTAAGCGCTACATTGTTTTTTTTCAACCGTCAAGATTCGGGAGTTAAAATAAATAAAATAAGGTTATGGTTTGGTTGTTAAGTATTACATATATTACAGCCGAAAGGGCAGCTACGGGCAGCTTGTTCTAATGTGAATTTCATAAGATAACAGATTAACACTAAAGCCACCATGCAATTTTGATCTTCGCGGATATGAGCGGGATATGTAACTTTTCCTCTAGTTGAAAACAGAAAGTTCTTACAATTTAATGTTTTCAGTAACCGCTTCTGAATTCATAATCTATATCTCAACCACGATAAACAATTTTTAATTTTAGCTTCCATGAGTGGGTAAAACTATATTCTATTGGGATCATTAAGTATGAAACTTTACAATGGTAAAAGCGACCATCTTTAACATTTGTTTATCTTCAAATTTGGCCCAACGTCAGTATCAGGTAAGTGTGATAGATGTATGTTTCTGTCCTCCTCAAATAATGTTCTCATAATTTGCTTTTGTTCAAATAATCTTCATTAGTTTTATTGGTGGATTCATTTTTAATAGAACTATGGAAAAGTCCAAAATTCTGTGGTTTAACCTAATATGAGTTCCGCCGTGGAACCAGCAGTGTCGGAGACAGCTTCGTAATATCCACGCCTGTATTTGAGTGAGGTTCAACTACTAAAGGCAACGGTGGGCAAATTGGTTTCAAAAACTTCAGAAGATGGAGATTTCAGCCTCGCAATGAGCCACGTGAAGACACAAAGACGAAGGGTGGATAATGATCACTTGAGAGCCGTAGTAGAGTCGATCCATCTCAAAGTACACCGTGAATTGGCATCGATATTCAATGTTTCATACCCACCATATTGGTTTCATTTATTGCAATTGTAAGATAAAGAAGTTGGACAATGGGTCCCGCCGAATCGACCGATGCGCAGCAGGCGCAACGTCTAGAGGCTTCAAACTTTCTTTACTTTCCCGTCACAAAAATGAATCTTTTTTTGAATTCACGAATTGTGACCTGCGATGAAAAGTGGATTTACTTTATGACAATCGTAAACGCTCACGTCAGTGGTTGAAACAGCTGATGAACCACCGAGACATCACGCGAAAATATAGATAAACCCCCAAAACCAATTTAAACCAAAGAAGCTTATGGTGACTGATTTGTGGAATCCGGTCAGGTGTTATCTATATCTACAACTTTACTGAACCTGGTACAATCGATAACGGCTAAAGTAATATATGCAAGCAACCTGGACGAATGATGCACAACTTGGCTATTAAACAAACCGAAATGTTGGTCATTCGGTTCAAATGCAATCTGTTGCAATGATAAATGCTGCGAACGCACATTTCTGCACGACTGATCCGTGGCAAAGGCTACGGGAGTTGGATTGGAAACAATCTCCGTCATCCACCATAATTCACATTTCAGAATCTATCACCCACCGACTATCACTTCTTCCGGAATTTGACAACTTGTTGGTGGGAAAGATTGTTCAATTAGAGATCAACAGGCAGATCGAAAAGCCTTCGCGCGACTTCATCGATTTCTCGTACTCCTGGCTTATTCTTATAAGTAGAAGGCATAGACCAAACTACCACTAAAATGGCAGAAGTAATGTGCTAACAATGGGGCGCAAATACTTCGATTAGAAAAATAAATCATGTCCATTTAGTGCCAAAAAATGCACAAAGTTTATGTTCTATTATGTAAATTGTTTCAATACTTTTAATGAGCCAATATTTACTGCCAGGAAACATCTCCATGACGTTGAATTAAATTATGTTAACTATTTCCCTTTCCAAGTTATCACGTTCTTTGATAACACGTTATTTCGTGCGATGCTGGCACTAGACGAAATGATTACTTTGGAACTGGAATTACACAGACGCAGGTTATAGAGTAGGCCTTTTTCACCTATAGAAATTTAACGCACCAAATCCAATCTATCTACAATCTTCCAACCTTCACAATTCTCGGAATCAAAGTTCATTTTTGAGTTTTGCCCAGCTTTTCGGGATTTTTGTCCCAACTGTGCGCGCAACGAAAAGAGCTTGATGACAGAAAGGAACCATGGTGAAATTAACTCGTAAATTCTGAGGAAAGGGTAGCAAGATCGTATCCTCGAGAGGACACAAAAAGACCCTCGCAACGCTCGTAGATAACAAGCCAGCCCGGGAACACCGTATTCCGAGAGATCCGAAGCGACGATCGTATGCTGGACTACGGTCCTGTAACTGCATGCCGGGTAATGCGGATACAGCAGTTTAAAAAGCTGCACAATCATTCCCCTATGCAGGATTTGAACGGATTTCGCGTTAATTTGTGTTTTGGGGTGATCCTCACGAACGCGAATTATGAATAATATATTATGATGATCGATAGGCGCCAGAGATGCAAAATCCGATCATCTCGTCCGAAACAAATTTTAAACGCGAAATCCGTTTTCATATCCTGCCTAAAAGGGAAGGATGTGTGCAGCTTTTTAAACTGCTGTTCGGCATTAACCCGGATTGCAGTTACCAGGACCGTAGTCCAGCAACGATCGTCCGGTTGGATCTCTCGGAATACGGTATCCGCGGCTTGCCTTTGTTTACGAGCGTTGCGAGGACTTTAGTGTCCCTCTCAATTGTAGATCATCTTGCTACCCTTCCGCAGCAATTACGATTTTAATTCACCATGGTTCCTTTCTGCAATCAAGCTCTTATCGTGCGTCGCACAGTGGGACAAAATCCGAAAAAGCTGGCCAAAACCTCAAAATGAAACTTTGATTCCGAGATTGATGAATGGTGGAAGATGTAGAGAGATTGATTGGTGCGTTAATTCCTATAGGTGAATAAAGGCCTCTCTATACCTGCGTCTGTGTATTCAGTTCAAAGTTAACCTTCGTCTAGTGCCACGCATCGCAGCAAATAAACGTGTTACAAAGACGTGAATAACTTGGAAGGAAATCATTCAATTTAATTCACGTCATGGGATGTTTCCTGGAGGTAAATACTTGGGTCATTAAGTAATGAAACTTTACAAATATGAACATAATTTTGCATTTTTTTTGGCAATGGACATGATTTAATTTTTCAATCGAAGTATGCGCCCATGTTATGCTACATACTAATCTGCAATTTTAGTGGTAGTTGGTCTATGCTCTACTATAGAAGCAGGAGTACAGAATCGATGAAGTCGGCGGAAGGGCTTGTTTTCGACTGCTGTTGAAATTGAATACAATTTTCCCACAACAAGTTGTACCACATTCCGGAGAAGTGAAGTCGGTGGGTATGATATTATTCTTCTTTGTGTGAATATGGTGGATGATCTTTTGGAGAAGTTTCCATTCCAACTCCCGTTTAGCTTTTTGCCACAAGGTCAGTCGTGCATGTGCGGTCGAGCATTTCATGCTAACAGGATGGCATTGACCGTTGACCAATTTCGGTTGTTTAATAGCAAAGTTGTTTTGCATCATTTCGTCCAGTTGCTTGCATATACTTTAGCGTTAATCGATGTACCAGGTTTATAAAGTTTGTAGTAGATAACACCTGACCTGGACCACCAAACAGTCACATAAGCTTTTCTGTGTAATGGTTCGGGTTTCGCGTGATGTTCGTGGTTCATCAACCGTTCAACCACTGACGTGAGCGTTTTACGATTGTCATAAGTATTCCACTTTTCATCGGCAGGTCCAATTCGGATTTTCAAAAAGATTCATTTGGTGACGGAAAGTAAAGAAAGTGAAGCCTCTAGAACGTATGCGCCTGCTGCGCATCGGTCGATTCGGTGCGGACGCCATTTGTCCAACTTCTTTATCTTACCAATTGGCAACTAAATGAACCAATATGGTGGGTATGGCAACATTGAATATCGATGCAAATTCACGTGTATTTGGAGATGGATCGGACTCTACTACGGCTCTCAAGTGATCATTATCACCTTCGTCTTTGGTTTCCACGTGGCTCATTGGCGAGGCTGAAATCTCCATCTCTGAAGTTTTTTGTTTTTAACCAATTGCCCCCACCGTTTGCTTTAGTAGTTGAACTCACCAATACAGCGTTGATATTACGAAGCTTGTCTCCGACACTGTGGGTTCCACGGCGGAATCATATTCAAAACCACACCGAATTTTGGACTTTTCCAATAGTATCTATAGAATAATGAATCCCAATAAAACTAATGAAGAATATTTGAACAAACATATTGACATTTGAATGAGCGAACATATCATCTATCACACTAACCTGATACTGACGTCTGGCGGCCAAAATTTGAGATATATCAAATGTTTAAGATGGCGCTTTTACATTTGTAAAGTTTCATACTTAATGACCGCAATAGAATTATAGGTTTTACACTCATGGAAGCTAAATTTAATTTTTAATATCGGTGTTGAGATAAGATATGATCGAAGGCGGTTTATGAAAACGAATATAATTCGTAAGAATTCTGTTTTTAACTAGCGGAAAAGTTACATTCCCGCCATATCGCCGAAAAGATCAAAAATTGTGGGGCTTTAGTTTTAATCTGTTATCTTATGTAAATTCACAAGAAACAAGCTGCCCGTAGCTGCCCATTCGCTGTTAATTGTAATACTTAACTAACAACATAACCTTATTTTTTATTTTAACTCCCAATCGACGTGAAAACAATGCGGCGCAGTTCCAAAATAATTTAATGAATTAGTTGGTATTTATTTTTACAGCATCTGCTGATGAAACAATTCGTATACCAGAAAATAAGTTTCTTTTAATTATAAATAAAGCATTGAAAGAGGAATTCTCTGTTTTAATAGAAACACTAGAAAGTGAAAGTCTCCAAAAAAGTTGGACGTTCGGTAATATTCGTCCGCGATTTCTTACGAAGTGTTCGAGGGGTCAAAACCACTGGAAGATACTTTTAAATCGCTTTTATACTTCTGATCCATATATTTCCAGTCTCAGAAAATTACCGGCGGAAAAAACTAAAGAGTTTAATGGCGGGAAGCTGTCAGAGCTATTACTCCTTTGCAGTGTTCTTACACCGGAACGCCACCCGGCCCAGAACGGACAGCGATCAGAAATTGATTAATAATTCTGACATGAATTCCGATTCTGAAACATACAGGAGTGTCCCGGGTTTTAACCGAACAAACTGCGGGAGCATATCCTACTAGTGGAATAAGAAAAAATTCTTATATCGAGTTTGCTTAGAAATGCTTTATTACAGTTAATGAACCAATATTGAAAGAAAATATGAGGATAAGTTAACAACGGGAACAATAGTGTAGAATTATAGCACAAGGTCGAAGATGTTTATGTGTATTCACATGTATTCATGTTCACTAATGTTGAAACTGATTCAAGTATGATTTGTTACATTTCAACAACAGTAGTGTTAGATTTCAATCGTCGTGTGAACTAGCATTTACTAATCAGAACGCCAAAAGTGTTTTTCAAAATGAGGAATACACCGAAAATTCATTTCGTGGTACGGATTCTTGTGAGGCAAATGCAGCGAGCTGCCGTACGAGAGTATCAACACGTAGATTTCCTAACAGGAGAGTAACCAATAGTTCTGATTGTTTAGTAATTACCCCATTTGCAATTACTATTTGGGTTCATTTCGACCTATGATGAATATAATGAGTTCGTTGCAGCTCTAAGACACCGACGACGCTCGGAAAGAATCTTAAATCTTTTTGATAATACTCTCTACAACTCTTCCTCCTAACTCTATCATATCTCCTTCCTCTTTACCAATTTTGATGGAAAATGTGCCACTGCAGTTTCGCCAAAACAGCTGATACAGTTAGACGGTTGCCCATCGCACTACGCTAGACAAGTTAGAAACTGGTTAGACGAACATTGTGCTCATAGGTGGATGGTCGAGGAGGACCGGTTTCTGGCCTCCAAGATCGCCCGATTTAACGCCTCTTGATTTTTATTTATGGGCAACTTTAAAAAATAAAGTTTACAGTACAGAAGTAATCTCGCTTGAAGATTTAAAGCAACGAATTACTACTAGTGGAAATAAGAAAAAATTCTTATATCGAGTTTCCTTAGAAATGCTTTATTACAAAGTTATAAACCAATATTGAAAAGAAATATGAGATAAGTAACAACGGAACATAGTGTAGAATTTGGAAGGTCGAAGATGTTATGTTATGTGTATTCACATGTATTCATGTTCACTATGTTGAAACGATTCAGTACGATTGTTACTTTCGCAACAGTAGCGTTAGATTTCAATCGTCGTGTGAACTAGCAATTACTATCAGAATGCCAAAAGTGTTTTCAAATGAGGAATACACCGATATTCATTTCGTGTACGGATTCTGTGACGGAAATGCACGAGCTGCCGTACGAGAGTATCAACGTAGATTTCCTAACAGGAGAGTACCAGATAGTTCTGTGTTTAGTAATACCCATTTGCAATTACGTAATTTGGGTTCATTTCGACCTATGAATGAACATGATGATGTTCGTTCAGCTCTAAGACACCGACGACGCTCGGAAAGAATCTTAAATCTTTTTGATAATACTCCTACACAAAGTGTTCGACGTGCTTCGGCTCAACTGCAGATATCACGAAACACTATTTCGAGAACATTGCGTGCTGATGACAGATTCGCATATCATT
Source organism: Ooceraea biroi (assembly GCF_003672135.1). Taxonomy (NCBI): domain Eukaryota; kingdom Metazoa; phylum Arthropoda; class Insecta; order Hymenoptera; family Formicidae; genus Ooceraea; species Ooceraea biroi. Next base: position 3,217,393 of record NC_039518.1, on the reverse strand, counting down.
ACACACCTGTACAAGAATGACTTCCAATCGATCATCAGAAACGAGTCGAATTTTGTAACTGGTATGTGAATGCAGTAGAAAGGGACAATCTTTCTCATCAATGATATTATGGACAGATGAAGCGACCTTTACAAGACGAGGCATATTCAATTCTCATAATAGCCATGTATGGGCTCATAATAATCCACGTACTACCAGACGAAGAAACTTTCAACACGAATTTCGATGTAATGTTTGGATGGGTATGCTTCATGACCGGCTTATTGGTCCGTTCTTTTTACCTGACCGATTGAACGGAGAATCTTTTCGAAGATTCCTATCAAACGATTTACCAATTTTGATGGAAAATGTGCCACTGCAGTTTCGCCAAAACAGCTGGATACAGTTAGACGGTTGTCCATCGCACTACGCTAGACAAGTTAGAAACTGGTTAGACGAACATTATGCTCATAGGTGGATTGGTCGAGGAGGACCGGTTTTCTGGCCTCCAAGATCGCCCGATTTAACGCCTCTTGATTTTTATTTATGGGCAACTTTAAAAAATAAAGTTTACAGTACAGAAGTAATCTCGCTTGAAGATTTAAAGCAACGAATTACTAATTCAGTTACTGAGATGCAACAAAATTTTCAGGAATGTCGTACGTAACAAATTCTGTACTACGTCGATGTCTAGCTTGTATCGATGTGCAAGGACAACATTTTAGAAATGCGTCACTAAATCATTGCGTAGATAATTTTTATTTTTGTGAAAAAATCCGTTGTTACTTATCTCATATTTCTTTTCAATATTGGTTTATAACTTTGTAATAAAGCATTTCTAAGCAAACTCGATATAAGAATTTTCTTATTTCCACTAGTAGAATATGCTCCCGCAGTTTGTCGGTAAAACCCGGGACACCCTGTATAAATTAAACAGTCACGTGTAACTTACCCTTTGATAGTATCGCGATTGCATACTTGAGCCGTCGTTGAGCGAACGATAATCAGAATCGAACCTACCGCAATTGCCAGGAGCGCGTACCAGAGCAAAAATCAACAGATTACTAACGTAACGTAAAACAAATAGGGCCATCTCAATCTGGTCCGTCAGACTGGAAAAAAAGATATTAAATTTTAATGTAATGATTTTGTAGCAAGATCTTGAATAGATTCATCCTCTACACGCTACAAATGTCTGGCCACATGCAAAATAATTTCTCTCTCTCAACACGACTTACGAATTCAGGTGAAACCACCATTCGAGTTTTCCGATATTGATAAAGACAATATTTTCACCGGACAAACGCCAAGGTCCAAAAGCCAAGCAACACCAATCCATGTCCGTGCGGGTACGCTCGGCAACAATTTGTGTCTTTCGATTTAATATATAGACCGAGTACGGATAAATAATTACTGTTGACACCGTCATCAGTATCTGAATATAAGAATAAAAATCGTGAAAAATAATTATTATCTATAAGCTCGATTATATTTGACACTTTCTCTGACTTTCAAGTATAAGCAAATAAATTCTTTTCCTAAATTTAATATTAAACAATTCTGGAACAGGTATCATACAAATAAATTTAAATATCATAAAAGAAATGAGCTATGTGGAAATCTTATGTAAATCTTACCATGTATCCATAGACCATTCCATCATCCATGATTGTGGCTTGCAGTATTATTCTTAATAAACTCAAGAAGGGAACAAAATATAACACAAAACTTTGTAGATTGTACAACTTGCTCTTCGGTAAGTATTCTCGTCAATTTCCGTCCCATACTTGCGATACATCCACAATTGGATGGATCGAATACAATCAGGTACAAAGAGACAACTGCGGTACATAGTGTCCATAAAACACTTAGACACGCCCATGGTCCACCCAAATGTCGTTAAAAGTTATATTCGGTGGACAGTAGCTCATTATTTTTGCATCCATATTTATTGATAAAGTTAATCGATTAAATAGCTGGCTTAATGTATATCACAATACTGTATCATGTTAATATTCCTCTTATCTCTTATAGTCCATTTCTATATCAAAGCTTGAATAACAATGATTGATAATCTATAGCTTGATAATCATCAAAGTCCACTAATAAATACACATAAGAGTTACATAACTATAATCTGAAACATAAAGATAATAATCATTATTATGTCATTGTTCAATAACGTTCATCCTTACTAACTTTCACAGTTTTATTCATTTTATCTTCCATCAGCATCATTTATTATATATTGAGGTTAACTTTTAATTAAATTATTAATGTCCTAACGTCTATGTTACTGACGTTTAACTGCGCGCTGTATAGCATCTTGTTAAAAATACTTTCTTTATCTACTAATCACGGTGTGAAGTAGCGTAAAAATCCAAACCTTTTACACGTACGTTGTACATGTTTTGCAACGCGTTACGGCATTAGGGTCGCGCTGAATAATGTACGTGAAGTAAATGCAATTACAACTGACCACGAAACGAAATACGATAAACTAGAAATTTCGAAAAGTCTTCTGCGATTTCTTATAACGTGATAACGTTGCTAGGAACTAAAACACGATTGACCAGTTGACCACATCGAGAATCTCGATTCGAGATCACTGACGATGCTGATGGTAGTACACGCTTTTTCGTCTTTCAATGCTAGTGACACGTGAAATATTTATTCTCATTGAAAGCACGTACTAACTTGCGCAGGTCGATCTTCTATTCGTGCAATTGCACTCCACATAGGCGTCCGAAAAATTGTACCGTCATCCTGAACTCGTACGTGTAATGTGTAAACTGCACTAACAGCAGATTCCGGAATCCGGAGCGGGCCGGTTATCTTTTTGCGCATGCGCGGCCGTGACGTGCAGTCGTTTAAATATTTTAGGTTAGTTGCACATGGTTGCAGCAAGCACAGTGCGGCTTTGGTGTATTTTGCAGTTTCACCCCTTGTGAAGTGTGTTTATTGTATATTTCATAAATATTGGGTTGGCCAAAAAAGTAATTGCGTTTTTTTTATATAAATAAAAGGCGAATTTTCATGGGAAACAAAACTTTATTAAACAATATATTGTCCATTTTGTTTGATTATCTTTTGCCATTTTTCAGGCAACTTCATGATTCCGCGCTCAAAAAAGTTCTTATCTTTTCAGCAAAAAACAATTCCAACAACGATTTGATATCCTCATCAGCAGTAAAGGTTTTACCATTCAAGGCGTTTTGCAAAGAACGAAACGAATGGTAATCTGATGGTGCCAGGTCTGGCGAATATGGTGGATGTGGTAACACATCCATCCAAGCTGCAACAATTTTTCACGAGTGACCAAACTTGTACGTGGTCTAGCGTTATCATGGTGAAACACAACACCTTTGCGATTCACCAATTCTCGACGTTTCTGTTTGATGGCATCGTTTAATTTATCCAGTTGACGACAGTATACGTCTGAATTAATGGTTTGATTCCTTGCAAGCAGCTCAAAATACAATACCTTAAGTCCCACCAGACTGACAGCATAATCTTTCTTTGGTGAATATCTGCTTTCAAGTGCTTTCAGCAGGTTCATCACCGATCTTTTTCGTTTGACGTTGTTGTAGACGATCCATTTTTCGTCGCCTGTTATCATACGTTTCAAAAATCGATCATTTTCCTCACGTTTCAAAAGAGAATCGCAGATGTCAATACGCTCAGTGAGATGAATTTCTTTGAGCTCATGTGGTACCCAAATATCGAGCTTACTAATGTATCCAAGTCGTTTTAAATGGTTTTCAACACTCGATTTCGATATGTTAAGATTCTCAGCAATCTCTCGTGTCGTTAAACGCCGATTGGAATCGATCGGTGCCTTTATTTTGTCATCATCAATTTCGATTGGCCTTCCTGAGCGTGGTGCATCTTTCACATTAAAATCTCGAGATCGAAATTTAGTAACCAATTTTGACACTGCCGCAGTTTTAAAGCATCTTCGCCATATATTGGGTTGGCCAAAAAGTAATTGCGTTTTTTTTATATAAATAAAAGGCGAATTTTTCATGGGAAACAAAAACTTTATTAAACAATATATTGTCCATTTTGTTTGATTATCTTTTGCCATTTTTCAGGCAACTTCATGATTCCGCGCTCAAAAAAGTTCTTATCTTTTTCAGCAAAAAACAATTCCAACAACGATTTCATATCCTCATCAGCAGTAAAGGTTTTACCATTCAAGGCGTTTTGCAAAGAACGAAACAAATGGTAATCTGATGGTGCCAGGTCTGGCGAATATGGTGGATGTGGTAACACATCCCATCCAAGCTGCAACAATTTTTCACGAGTGACCAAACTTGTACGTGGTCTAGCGTTATCATGGCGAAACACAACACCTTTGCGATTCACCAATTCTCGACGTTTCTGTTTGATGGCATCGTTTAATTTATCCAGTTGACGACAGTATACGTCTGAATTAATGGTTTGATTCCTTGCAAGCAGCTCAAAATACACAATACCTTTAAAGTCCCACCAGACTGACAGCATAATCTTTCTTTGGTGAATATCTGCTTTTCAAGTGCTTTCAGCAGGTTCATCACGATCTTTTTCGTTTGACGTTGTTGTAGACGATCCATTTTTCGTCGCCTGTTATCATACGTTTCAAAAATCGATCATTTTCCTCACGTTTCAAAAGAGAATCGCAGATGTCAATACGCTCAGTGAGATGAATTTCTTTGAGCTCATGTGGTACCCAAATATCGAGCTTACTAATGTATCCAAGTCGTTTTAAATGGTTTTCAACACTCGATTTCGATATGTTAAGATTCTCAGCAATCTCTCGTGTCGTTAAACGCCGATTGGAATCGATCAGTGCCTTTATTTTGTCATCATCAATTTCGATTGGCCTTCCTGAGCGTGGTGCATCTTTCACATTAAAATCTCCAGATCGAAATTTAGTAACCAATTTTGACACTGCCGCAGTTTTAAAGCATCTTCGCCATATATTGGGTTGGCCAAAAAGTAATTGCGTTTTTTTTATATAAATAAAAGGCGAATTTTTCATGGGAAACAAAAACTTTATTAAACAATATATTGTCCATTTTGTTTGATTATCTTTTGCCATTTTTCAGGCAACTTCATGATTCCGCGCTCAAAAAAGTTCTTATCTTTTTCAGCAAAAAACAATTCCAACAACGATTTGATATCCTCATCAGCAGTCAAGGTTTTACCATTCAAGGCGTTTTGCAAAGAACGAAACGAATGGTAATCTGATGGTGCCAGGTCTGGCGAATATGGTGGATGTGGTAACACATCCCATCCAAGCTGCAACAATTTTTCACGAGTGACCAAACTTGTACGTGGTCTAGCGTTATCATGGTGAAACACAACACCTTTGCGATTCACCAATTCTCGACGTTTCTGTTTGATGGCATCGTTTAATTTATCCAGTTGACGACAGTATACGTCTGAATTAATGGTTTGATTCCTTGCAAGCAGCTCAAAATACACAATACCTTTAAAGTCCCACCAGACTGACAGCATAATCTTTCTTTGGTGAATATCTGCTTTTCAAGTGCTTTCAGCAGGTTCATCACGATCTTTTTCGTTTGACGTTGTTGTAGACGATCCATTTTTCGTCGCCTGTTATCATACGTTTCAAAAATCGATCATTTTCCTCACGTTTCAAAAGAGAATCGCAGATGTCAATACGCTCAGTGAGATGAATTTCTTTGAGCTCATGTGGTACCCAAATATCGAGCTTACTAATGTATCCAAGTCGTTTTAAATGGTTTTCAACACTCGATTTCGATATGTTAAGATTCTCAGCAATCTCTCGTGTCGTTAAACGCCGATTGGAATCGATCGTGCCTTTATTTTGTCATCATCAATTTCGATTGGCCTTCCTGAGCGTGGTGCATCTTTCACATTAAAATCTCGAGATCGAAATTTAGTAACCCAATTTTGACACTGCCGCAGTTTTAAAGCATCTTCGCCATATATTGGGTTGGCCAAAAAGTAATTGCGTTTTTTTTATATAAATAAAAGGCGAATTTTTCATGGGAAACAAAAACTTTATTAAACAATATATTGTCCATTTTGTTTGATTATCTTTTGCCATTTTTCAGGCAACTTCATGATTCCGCGCTCAAAAAAGTTCTTATCTTTTTCAGCAAAAAACAATTCCAACAACGATTTGATATCCTCATCAGCAGTCAAGGTTTTACCATTCAAGGCGTTTTGCAAAGAACGAAACGAATGGTAATCTGATGGTGCCAGGTCTGGCGAATATGGTGGATGTGGTAACACATCCCATCCAAGCTGCAACAATTTTTCACGAGTGACCAAACTTGTACGTGGTCTAGCGTTATCATGGTGAAACACAACACCTTTGCGATTCACCAATTCTCGACGTTTCTGTTTGATGGCATCGTTTAATTTATCCAGTTGACGACAGTATACGTCTGAATTAATGGTTTGATTCCTTGCAAGCAGCTCAAAATACACAATACCTTTAGAGTCCCACCAGACTGACAGCATAGTCTTTCTCTGGTGAATATCTGCTTTTCAAGTGCTTTCAGCAGGTTCATCACGATCTTTTTCGTTTGACGTTGTTGTGGACGATCGATTTTTCGTCGCCTGTTATCATACGTTTCAAAAATCGATCATTTTCCTCAGGTTTCAAAAGAGAATCGCAGATGTCAATACGCTCAGTGAGATGAATTTCTTTGAGCTCATGTGCTACCCAAATATCGAGCTTACTAATGTATCCAAGTCGTTTTAATGGTTTTCAACACTCGATTTCGATATGTTAAGATTCTCAGCAATCTCTCGTGTCGTTAACCGCCGATTGGAATCGATCGGTGCCTTTATTCTGTCATCATAAATTTCGATTGGCCTTCCTGAGCGTGGTGCATCTTTCACATTAAAATCTCCGGATCGAAATTTAGTAACCCAATTTTGACACTGCCGCAGTTTTGAAGCATCTTCGCCATATATTGGGTTGGCCAAAAAATAATTGCGTTTTTTTTATATAAATAAAAGACGAATTTTTCATGGGAAGCAAAAACTTTATTAAACAATATATTGTCCATTTTGTTTGATTATCTTTTGCCATTTTTCAGGCAACTTCATGACTCCGCGCTCAAAAAAGTTCTTATCTTTTTCAGCAAAACACAATTCCAACAACGATTTGATATCCTCATCAGCAGTAAAGGTTTTACCATTCAAGGCGTTTTGCAAAGAACGAAACCAATGGTAATCTGATGGCGCCAGGTCTGGCGAATATGGTGGATGCGGTAACACATCCCATCCAAGCTGCAACAATTTTTCACGAGTGACCAAACTTGTACGTGGTCTAGCGTTATCATGGTGAAACGCAACACCTTTGCGATTCACCAATTCTCGATGTTTCTGTTTGATGGCATCGTTTAATTTATCCAGTTGACGACAGTATACGTCTGAATTAATGGTTTGATTCCTTGCAAGCAGCTCAAAATACACAATACCTTTAGAGTCCCACCAGACTGACAGCATAATCTTTCTTTGGTGAATATCTGCTTTTCAAGTGCTTTCAGCAGGTTCATCACGATCTTTTTCGTTTGACGTTGTTGTAGACGATCGATTTTTTGTCGCCTGTTATCATACGTTTCAAAAATCGATCAGTTTCCTCAGATTTCAAAAGAGAATCGCAGATGTCAATACGCTTAGTGAGATGAATTTCTTTGAGCTCATGTGCTACCCAAATATCGAGCTTACTAATGTATCCAAGTCGTTTTAATGGTTTTCAACACTCGATTTCGATATGTTAAGATTCTCAGCAATCTCTCGTGTCGTTAAACGCCGATTGGAATCGATCAGTGCCTTTATTTTGTCATCATCAATTTCGATTGGCCTTCCTGAGCGTGGTGCATCTTTCACATTAAAATCTGCAGATCGAAATTTAGTAACCCAATTTTGACACTGCTGCAGCTTTAAAGCATCTTTGCCATATATTGGGTTGGCCAAAAAGTAATTGCGTTTTTTTTATATAAATAAAAGACGAATTTTTCATGGGAAGCAAAAACTTTATTAAACAATATATTGTCCATTTTGTTTGATTATCTTTTGCCATTTTTCAGGCAACTTCATGATTCCGCGCTCAAAAAAGTTCTTATCTTTTTCAGCAAAAAACAATTCCAACAACGATTTGATATCCTCATCAGCAGTAAAGGTTTTACCATTCAAGGCGTTTTGCAAAGAACGAAACCAATGGTAATCTGATGGTGCCAGGTCTGGCGAATATGGTGGATGCGGTAACACATCCCATCCAAGCTGCAACAATTTTTCACGAGTGACCAAACTTGTACGTGGTCTAACATTATCATGGTGAAGCACAACACCTTTGCGATTCGCCAATTCTCGACGTTTCTGTTTGATGGCATCGTTTAATTTATCCAGTTGACGACAGTATACGTCTGAATTAATGGTTTGATTCCTTGCAAGCAGCTCAAAATACACAATACCTTAAAGTCCCACCAGACTGACAGCATAATCTTTCTTTGGTGAATATCTGCTTTTCAAGTGCTTTCAGCAGGTTCATCACGATCTTTTTCGTTTGACGTTGTTGTGGACGATCGATTTTTCGTCGCCTGTTATCATACGTTTCAAAAATGGATCATTTTCCTCAGGTTTCAAAAGAGAATCGCAGATGTCAATACGCTCAGTGAGATGAATTTCTTTGAGCTCATGTGATACCCAAATATCGAGCTTACTAATGTATCCAAGTCGTTTTAAATGGTTTTCAACACTCGATTTCGATATGTTAAGATTCTCAGCAATCTCTCGTGTGGTTAAACGCCGATTGGAATCGATCGGTGCCTTTATTCTGTCATCATAAATTTCGATTGGCCTTCCTGAGCGTGGTGCATCTTTCACATTAAAATCTCCGGATCGAAATTTAGTAACCCAATTTTGACACTGCCGCAGTTTTGAAGCATCTTCGCCATATATTGGGTTGGCCAAAAAGTAATTGCGTTTTTTTTTATATAAATAAAAGACGAATTTTTCATGGGAAGCAAAAACTTTATTAAACAATATATTGTCCATTTTGTTTGATTATCTTTTGCCATTTTTCAGGCAACTTCATGATTCCGCGCTCAAAAAAGTTCTTATCTTTTTCAGCAAAAAACAATTCCAACAACGATTTGATATCCTCATCAGCAGTAAAGGTTTTACCATTCAAGGCGTTTTGCAAAGAACGAAACCAATGGTAATCTGATGGTGCCAGGTCTGGCGAATATGGTGGATGCGGTAACACATCCCATCCAAGCTGCAACAATTTTTCACGAGTGACCAAACTTGTACGTGGTCTAGCGTTATCATGGTGAAACGCAACACCTTTGCGATTCGCCAATTCTCGACGTTTCTGTTTGATGGCATCACTTAATTTATCCAGTTGACGACAGTATACGTCTGAATTAATGGTTTGATTCCTTGCAAGCAGCTCAAAATACACAATACCTTAAAGTCCCACCAGACTGACAGCATAATCTTTCTTTGGTGAATATCTGCTTTTCAAGTGCTTTCAGCAGGTTCATCACGATCTTTTTCGTTTGACGTTGTTGTGGACGATCGATTTTTCGTCGCCTGTTATCATACGTTTCAAAAATCGATCAGTTTCCTCAGGTTTCAAAAGAGAATCGCAGATGGCAATACGCTTAGTGAGATGAATTTCTTTGAGCTCATGTGATACCCAAATATCGAGCTTACTAATGTATCCAAGTCGTTTTAATGGTTTTCAACACTCGATTTCGATATGTTAAGATTCTCAGCAATCTCTCGTGTGGTTAAACGCCGATTGGAATCGATCAGTGCCTTTATTTTGTCATTATCAATTTCGATTGGCCTTCCTGAGCGTGGTGCATCTTTCACATTAAAATCTGCAGATCGAAATTTAGTAACCCAATTTTGACACTGCTGCAGCTTTAAAGCATCTTTGCCATATACATGACATAACTTTGTATGAGCTTGCACAGCGTTTTTCCCTTTTCGGAAGTAATAAACAAAATATGAGGAAAATGTTCTTTTTGATTTTCCATTTTGAAATCGACGGCAAACAAACAATCGTTAACGAAATCGTGTACTTTCTTTTTCTAAAACAAGCTTGAACTGTGAGTTGTTAACCTACATAATGAATTTGCGGTTTAGAGTGAAGTTAGTTACATTTCAAGACATGTATGTCCACCTATTGGAAAAAAACGCAATTACTTTGTGGCCAACCCAATATATCGCCAGTTTGATTTCGAGTTTGCATGTCTAATGATTCACGTAGACTCAATAATGATCAAGGTGGTTTATACTGACCGCCTCGGCGCGATACCGTAAAGCTAACGTTTGCTCGAAACGCGTCAAAGGATCACGGATCTTCGATATGGAATACATATTCACAGAACTGTAGGCTTTGATCATAACTTAGCATATTTGCTGCGATCCAGGATCCTCGGATCGGCGCTGTTATTGCGTTCGTAACATTTGATTTTTCGTATTTTGCATAGCGACCAGTTGCCGTTCAACGAATATCACATTTTCTACATTCTCTCTCGTCTTCTTGTTCTACTCTTGAAGAAGGAACTTTATATCTTTCCTGGTCACGCCCGCAGTTTCCGGAAGAATCTGAAAGTTACTCTCGTAATCCGCGACATCTAACTTGCAAGGAACGGTCCGACGTAAAGTGCGTGTTCTTTTCTTTCGTCTATGCAGGAACAAAAGACATTCTCTGTTCCCGGAGAATGATGTTGCGAGTACGCGAAATTTTTCAAAGGAAAATACGCTCGCCGCAGTTTAAACCCGTAATTTGATGAGCGACTCGAGCAGTTTCCCGAGAAAAAATTGTATACTCTCTATGTTCGCGGACAGGCGATTCAAGATTTAAAACTGCACCTCGCGCATCGTCAGCGGTTTTATTTGAAGTGGCCTTTAGTCCAATCTATCCATTCCCAGGTTGATTTGGTTCGGCAGTTTACGCCCTCGATAAATCCGTCGGATACTACCGTAAAGCTCGATCGTACTATATTTCTCGCTTAGAAATCGGAACGGGACCTCTGCAAATCGTGCGAATAAACGCGCGAAACTGCACGAACTGAACATAACGCTTTTAGCGAAAATTCCGCAAATCCGTCGAATTCTCGAGTAACTTTAGATCGGCCGCACGTAGATACGATATAGCGTGGAATTTGTGGGTACATGATCATTGATGTCAAACGCGTACGCAAAACTTCCGTGTCTCCTCGTTATAAAATTGGAGGAACGAATATTTATCGAAACAGAAATAAAGAAAAGTTTTACATGCACGCAAGTGGTAGAATCTTTATATTGTGAGGTGTGTGTGAATATATGTTTCTTTTAATTATATACAAATTTCTATTTAATCTAATTAAACATTTTTCTCCGGGAAAGTAGGATCAAAGATTTTCTGTTTAATTTCTGAGAAATTCATTTCCCTGCCTTACTTCTGCAATAAATCGCTTTGGATATTGGTAAATTCCTCTTGAAATTTCTTTGTGAACTCTTGAAATGAATGTAACAAGAAATATATACGTATATATATATTCATTATCATATTTAAATACATGCGTTTTTCAGCAAAAAAACCCTCAAAACTAAATCACACCCCTAATATATTAGCGTGCTTTTGCAGTACGAGTCAACAAATTTCAACAGATCTCAGAAATCGCATAATAGATGGATGTGAAAGAATACGTAACACTCCAGGTATTTTTGAGCATGTACGTCAATCAATGGAAAGGAGAGTTGAGGCGTGTATCATGGCTGCAGGTGAACATTTTCAGCAGTTACTGTGATGTTATTATTTTTCTCTTTAGTTACTATTTTCTTTTTCGTTATAATTTTTCTTTTTGGTTACTATTGTTTTTCATTTGTTTCATTTGCAATAATACAAACTGTTCTATAATAAACGAAAAGTGAACGAAAACAGTGATGTACTTTTTTTGGAAAACAAAGCAGTTTAGGACATATGTTTATGACCTTTTCTTCTTAAAATAAGCCAAGGAATATCCTCCTTAAGTTTGTCTACTTACTTAGGAAACACCCTGTATATATATATATATATAAGTGCTGCGCGAAATTAAAGATTTATATCACGAAAAATAATGTCATCCCTGCACAGTAGTGTTTTGCTACTCGCTACATGTGCTCTCGCGAGAGTGATTACGTGACTAAATTATGGATCATCGTAATCCGGATTTACCGCGGTAACTCGCGTTTTTATCGGTCTCGTTGCCCGGGATTGAATTTTTTTTACATCGTGAAACACGGTTCTTTAATACGGAACTAGTTCTCTGGTGCAGCTTTCGTATTTTACATCCGGGCAAATCTCTCGCTCGATCGTGTTCCGCCTATCTTCGGAGGAGGCTCGAAAAGAGAGATTTCGGTAGGCGACTGCAGCAACAAATCAAGTAACATTACGCCAAATTGGTTGCCACGCGTTGCGCCGAATTAAGTCGCGAGTCGCGTTTCACATGTACGATAACGAAATCGTCTCTCACAACGTGCAAAATGAAATACGATTCTTCGCGAAACTCGGAGCAATAATGTTTTTACCTGGCGTTAAATTTACTGAACCCTTGACGCGCGTCGCGCGCGTTTTATTGCCGCAGACGTAGTTAATCTGTCACTTTATCGCCCCATTAAATTAACTCGCTGAACTAAATTATTTCAAAAGTTTCGGAGAAGAAAAGTCCCGCCCGGGCTACGTTCACTAGACCGAGCTCTAGACACTTTTATGAATCGGCGCCCTGTCTCGTGTAACTTAACATCGCGCCGAGACGCTTTGTTGCTGATAAATTTGTAATGGCCGAAATGCGCGTCATCGTGTTAGATTACCGGCAGTTTCGACGGGCCGTAATAGGCCGTTTCGCGTTACGTATGGATTTCTACGACGACAAGTGTAAAATATAAAAATGTTTCGTAACGACGATCCATTATCCTTATTTATTCGCTTGTAAAATCTTGTTCGCGATGTCGGTGAGACGTGTCGGCGAAAATTGGGGAGAGCGCGGACGTTTCGTAATATTAATCGCGAAAGTTACGGCTGTCGTGACGTGCTGCACTGAAATATTCCAAATTGAATGTTTCGGGAGTTGAAGGAAATCTCCCGCTATAATATTTCGTCTTAAGAGGGCATAAAATATTTCATAGCTTCATAAACCCGGAGATGCTTCCTGCCATCCGCGAGGTTCCGCGTCAAAAGTCACACAAAGTTTTCAGCAAACAAAAGCAGCTTATTAGACGAAAATTTCAGTTATTACATATACATGTAAACCGTTACGTAAAATTGTAAGAAGTATGTAGCGATATGAAACATTAAGTAGGTAAAAAAACTTAAAATTTTGTACACGTACGCGTCAGTATGCCATTATAAAAGTTAATGAGGCAGAAAGAGAGAAAGAGAAAGAAACAAGGAAGCGGAGCAGAAAAATAGTAAAAGATACAAATGCGCGGAAAAAGCGCATATTCGATACGCATTATTAATGTTTTATTTTCGCAGATATTGATTTTGGTGCTCACAAAAGTCTGACGTTGTTCCCTATTGCTGATAATTAAAAAATTTCAATATTTGTAAAGGAACAATCTCTCCCGTGCAATATCAATCAAAAATATCCAACAAAGGGAGTGCTCGAATAAAAGTTCCTTCCAAAACCTATAAACTGACCTGTGAACAATTTCCAGCGGATTTTACAACTACGGCATACAGATACGCCGATCGCGTATTTGCCGGTCAAAACTTTTTCAGCTCTCGCCGTTCAGCCAATCTCGTGCGGATCTCATCCCATCAAATCTCATCGCTTTACGCATCCGCCAGAAAATATAACGCGTCGCGATCGCGCGATTCCCGCGCCGAGGCTCATGCAAAAATGTTTACACTTCGCTGTTCCATCAGAGAAAATTGCGCGGGAGTACTTTCACCCTTTTCCTCTTCCCACTCGTCCTCTCTTTGAAGATAATCCTCATTTCACGAGCTTTAACCCTTTGCCCGAGATAATACCCGAATTGTTGCACATAATTCATGTAACGAGAGACAAGTCATTATTCAACAGTAGTTTCAGTGGATTAAGGTCGGTAGCCCCCATCATAAAAAATTGTATACTCTCTATGTTCGCGGACAGGCGATTCAAGATTTAAAACTGCACCTCGCGCATCGTCAGCGGTTTTATTTGAAGTGGCCTTTAGTCCAATCTATCCATTCCCAGGTTGATTTGGTTCGGCAGTTTACGCCCTCGATAAATCCGTCGGATACTACCGTAAAGCTCGATCGTACTATATTTCTCGCTTAGAAATCGGAACGGGACCTCTGCAAATCGTGCGAATAAACGCGCGAAACTGCACGAACTGAACATAACGCTTTTAGCGAAAATTCCGCAAATCCGTCGAATTCTCGAGTAACTTTAGATCGGCCGCACGTAGATACGATATAGCGTGGAATTTGTGGGTACATGATCATTGATGTCAAACGCGTACGCAAAACTTCCGTGTCTCCTCGTTATAAAATTGGAGGAACGAATATTTATCGAAAAAGAAATAAAGAAAAGTTTTACATGCACGCAAGTGGTAGAATCTTTATATTGTGAGGTGTGTGTGAATATATGTTTCTTTTAATTATATACAAATTTCTATTTAATCTAATTAAACATTTTCTCCGGGAAAGTAGGATCAAAGATTTTCTGTTTAATTTCTGAGAAATTCATTTCCCTGCCTTACTTCTGCAATAAATCGCTTTGGATATTGGTAAATTCCTCTTGAAATTTCTTTGTGAACTCTTGAAATGAATGTAACAAGAAATATATACGTATATATATATTCATTATCATATTTAAATACATGCGTTTTTCAGCAAAAAAACCCTCAAAACTAAATCACACCCCTAATATATTAGCGTGCTTTTGCAGTACGAGTCAACAAATTTCAACAGATCTCAGAAATCGCATAATAGATGGATGTGAAAGAATACGTAACACTCCAGGTATTTTTGAGCATGTACGTCAATCAATGGAAAGGAGAGTTGAGGCGTGTATCATGGCTGCAGGTGAACATTTTCAGCAGTTACTGTGATGTTATTATTTTTCTCTTTAGTTACTATTTTCTTTTTCGTTATAATTTTTCTTTTTGGTTACTATTGTTTTTCATTTGTTTCATTTGCAATAATACAAACTGTTCTATAATAAACGAAAAGTGAACGAAAACAGTGATGTACTTTTTTTGGAAAACAAAGCAGTTTAGGACATATGTTTATGACCTTTTCTTCTTAAAATAAGCCAAGGAATATCCTCCTTAAGTTTGTCTACTTACTTAGGAAACACCCTGTATATATATATATATATAAGTGCTGCGCGAAATTAAAGATTTATATCACGAAAAATAATGTCATCCCTGCACAGTAGTGTTTTGCTACTCGCTACATGTGCTCTCGCGAGAGTGATTACGTGACTAAATTATGGATCATCGTAATCCGGATTTACCGCGGTAACTCGCGTTTTTATCGGTCTCGTTGCCCGGGATTGAATTTTTTTTACATCGTGAAACACGGTTCTTTAATACGGAACTAGTTCTCTGGTGCAGCTTTCGTATTTTACATCCGGGCAAATCTCTCGCTCGATCGTGTTCCGCCTATCTTCGGAGGAGGCTCGAAAAGAGAGATTTCGGTAGGCGACTGCAGCAACAAATCAAGTAACATTACGCCAAATTGGTTGCCACGCGTTGCGCCGAATTAAGTCGCGAGTCGCGTTTCACATGTACGATAACGAAATCGTCTCTCACAACGTGCAAAATGAAATACGATTCTTCGCGAAACTCGGAGCAATAATGTTTTTACCTGGCGTTAAATTTACTGAACCCTTGACGCGCGTCGCGCGCGTTTTATTGCCGCAGACGTAGTTAATCTGTCACTTTATCGCCCCATTAAATTAACTCGCTGAACTAAATTATTTCAAAAGTTTCGGAGAAGAAAAGTCCCGCCCGGGCTACGTTCACTAGACCGAGCTCTAGACACTTTTATGAATCGGCGCCCTGTCTCGTGTAACTTAACATCGCGCCGAGACGCTTTGTTGCTGATAAATTTGTAATGGCCGAAATGCGCGTCATCGTGTTAGATTACCGGCAGTTTCGACGGGCCGTAATAGGCCGTTTCGCGTTACGTATGGATTTCTACGACGACAAGTGTAAAATATAAAAATGTTTCGTAACGACGATCCATTATCCTTATTTATTCGCTTGTAAAATCTTGTTCGCGATGTCGGTGAGACGTGTCGGCGAAAATTGGGGAGAGCGCGGACGTTTCGTAATATTAATCGCGAAAGTTACGGCTGTCGTGACGTGCTGCACTGAAATATTCCAAATTGAATGTTTCGGGAGTTGAAGGAAATCTCCCGCTATAATATTTCGTCTTAAGAGGGCATAAAATATTTCATAGCTTCATAAACCCGGAGATGCTTCCTGCCATCCGCGAGGTTCCGCGTCAAAAGTCACACAAAGTTTTCAGCAAACAAAAGCAGCTTATTAGACGAAAATTTCAGTTATTACATATACATGTAAACCGTTACGTAAAATTGTAAGAAGTATGTAGCGATATGAAACATTAAGTAGGTAAAAAAACTTAAAATTTTGTACACGTACGCGTCAGTATGCCATTATAAAAGTTAATGAGGCAGAAAGAGAGAAAGAGAAAGAAACAAGGAAGCGGAGCAGAAAAATAGTAAAAGATACAAATGCGCGGAAAAAGCGCATATTCGATACGCATTATTAATGTTTTATTTTCGCAGATATTGATTTTGGTGCTCACAAAAGTCTGACGTTGTTCCCTATTGCTGATAATTAAAAAATTTCAATATTTGTAAAGGAACAATCTCTCCCGTGCAATATCAATCAAAAATATCCAACAAAGGGAGTGCCTCGAATAAAAGTTCCTTCCAAAACCTATAAACTGACCTGTGAACAATTTCCAGCGGATTTTACAACTACGGCATACAGATACGCCGATCGCGTATTTGCCGGTCAAAACTTTTTCAGCTCTCGCCGTTCAGCCAATCTCGTGCGGATCTCATCCCATCAAATCTCATCGCTTTACGCATCCGCAGAAAATAACGCGTCGCGATCGCGCGATTCCCGCGCGAGGCTCATGCAAAAATGTTTACACTTCGCTGTTCCATCAGAGAAAATTGCGCGGGAGTACTTTCACCCTTTTCCTCTTCCCACTCGTCCTCTCTTTGAAGATAATCCTCAATTTCACGAGCTTTAACCCTTTGCCCGAGATAATACCCGAATGTGTTGCACATAATTCATGTAACGAGAGACAAGTCATTATTCAACAGTAGTTTCAGTGGATTAAGGTCGGTAGCCCCCATCATAACTCGTGGCACCTTTTGGCGACTAATGCGGCTTGAATAAATTAGAAGTCCATCATGTTCGAAGCGAGCCGAGAGAATGCTGCACTCGATTTTATTGCTACCCTCGCAAGTTCGGCTGCGACAGATTTGAACCCTGTAGCGGCAGCTTCGATCAGCAGATCGTTGAACATCGAACATCCGATAAAGATGATAAGTGAGACTAATTTGATCGTTCTCTCTTTAATCGAGTATCGTGCACGCGTTTCCAAAGTTTCGCGTTCTATCAACTTGTTTTATTAATACCGGCGAATAATAACGGCGAAATAGCTAAAAGCTATATCAGTCACTTACACGCAATATTCCTGAATGCAACATTCTTAGTTATGGTTATGATCTTGGCTACACCGTTGAAAATTGTGCGTCCATATGTTAAAATTTTCTTGTTGCCATGTTTTGATTACTACTTCAATGTAAAATTAACATACAACTGATATGTTATTATTTTTATAACAATTTTATATGTTAACTTCATAACTTAACATTTTGTGTATGTCTCTTAGAAATGGAATATTATTTCAAATGCTTTTAACACAATACTTTTAAACAATCAACATATCACAAAGTCAGTTTAACATTCTAAAAGAAGTTAAAGTAAATCTTCAAATAATCATGAACTTTGACATATAAAATAATCAAATTTACTAAAATTAAATGTTTCTATCAAAAATAATTTAAGTTGAAAAATTACTATCATGTGTTAATATAACATAAAAAGTAAATGTTCATATTGTATGAACGAAAATGTTCTATCAACTTTTCTGATGAGTCATTGCAACTTCTCTTCCATGTAGTTTTCAATTACTTTGTACGTTATTTTTACATCACACTTAAAGTTACAATAACAAAAATAAATGTAAAGTATTGTGTTAATTACTTAGCATTTCTAGTTTGTCAACAAGTAACACATGACGAATGAGTTACTTTAACTTAAAATTTAGAGTGGACTTTCTGGGACATGCAAAAACTGTTAAAATTAACATTTTATTTTTTACTGTGTAAAAGGCAAGGTATATGAGACGTGGCACATTTCGATACACCGTTAAAAATTGTGCGTCCATGTGTTAAAATTTTCTTGTTGCCATGTTTTGATTACTACTTCAATGTAAAATTAACATACAACTGATATGTTATTATTTTTATAACAATTTTATATGTTAACTTCATAACTTAACATTTTGCGTATGTCTCTTAGAAATGGAATATTATTTCAAATGCTTTTAACAATAATTTTAAACAATCAACATGTCACAAAGTCAGTTTAACATTCTAAAAGAAGTTAAAGTAAACCTTCAAATAATCATGAACTTTGACATATAAAATAATCAAATTTACTAAAATTAAATGTTTCTATCAAAAATAATTTAAGTTGAAAAATTACTATCATGTGTTAATATAACATAAAAAGTAAATGTTCATATTGTATGAACGAAAATGTTCTATCAACTTTTCTGATGAGTCATTGCAACTTCTCTTCCATGTAGTTTTCAATTACTTTGTACGTTATTTTTACATCACACTTAAAGTTACAATAACAAAAATGAATGTAAAGTATTGTGTTAATTACTTAGCATTTCTAGTTTGTCAACAAGTAACACATGACGAATGAGTTACTTTAACTTAAAATTTAGAGTGGACTTTCTGGGACATGCAAAAACTGTTAAAATTAACATTTTATTTTTTACTGTGTAAAAGGCAAGGTATATGAGACGTGGCACATTTCGATACACCGTTAAAAATTGTGCGTCCATGTGTTAAAATTTTCTTGTTGCCATGTTTTGATTACTACTTCAATGTAAAATTAACATACAACTGATATGTTATTAATTTTATAACAATTTTATATGTTAACTTCATAACTTAACATTTTGTGTATGTCTCTTAGAAATGGAATATTATTTCAAATGCTTTTAACACAATAATTTTAAACAATCAACATGTCACAAAGTCAGTTTAACATTCTAAAAGAAGTTAAAGTAAATCTTCAAATAATCATGAACTTTGACATATAAAATAATCAAATTTACTAAAATTAAATGTTTCTATCAAAAATAATTTAAGTTGAAAAATTACTATCATGTGTTAATATAACATAAAAAGTAAATGTTATATGTATGAACGAAAATGTTCTATCAACTTTTCTGATGAGTCATTGCAACTTCTCTTCCATGTAGTTTTCAATTACTTTGTACGTTATTTTTACATCACACTTAAAGTTACAATAACAAAAATGAATGTAAAGTATTGTGTTAATTACTTAGCATTTCTAGTTTGTCAACAAGTAACACATGACGAATGAGTTACTTTAACTTAAAATTTAGAGTGGACTTTCTGGGACATGCAAAAACTGTTAAAATTAACATTTTATTTTTTACTGTGTAAAAGGCAAGGTATATGAGACGTGGCACATTTCGATACACCGTTAAAAATTGTGCGTCCATGTGTTAAAATTTTCTTGTTGCCATGTTTTGATTACTACTTCAATGTAAAATTAACATACAACTGATATGTTATTATTTTTATAACAATTTTATATGTTAACTTCATAACTTAACATTTTGCGTATGTCTCTTAGAAATGGAATATTATTTCAAATGCTTTTAACATTAATTTTAAACAATCAACATGTCACAAAGTCAGTTTAACATTCTAAAAGAAGTTAAAGTAAATCTTCAAATAATCATGAACTTTGACATATAAAATAATCAAATTTACTAAAATTAAATGTTTCTATCAAAAATAATTTAAGTTGAAAAATTACTATCATGTGTTAATATAACATAAAAAGTAAATGTTGATATCGTACGAACGAAAATGTTCTATCAACTTTTCTGATGAGTCATTGCAACTTCTCTTCCATGTAGTTTTCAATTACTTTGTACGTTATTTTTACATCACACTTAAAGTTACAATAACAAAAATGAATGTAAAGTATTGTGTTAATTACTTAGCATTTCTAGTTTGTCAACAAGTAACACATGACGAATGAGTTACTTTAACTTAAAATTTAGAGTGGACTTTCTGGGACATGCAAAAACTGTTAAAATTAACATTTTATTTTTTACTGTGTAAAAGGCAAGGTATATGAGACGTGGCACATTTCGATACACCGTTAAAAATTGTGCGTCCATGTGTTAAAATTTTCTTGTTGCCATGTTTTGATTACTACTTCAATGTAAAATTAACATACAACTGATATGTTATTAATTTTATAACAATTTTATATGTTAACTTCATAACTTAACATTTTGCGTATGTCTCTTAGAAATGGAATATTATTTCAAATGCTTTTAACAATAATTTTAAACAATCAACATGTCACAAAGTCAGTTTAACATTCTAAAAGAAGTTAAAGTAAACCTTCAAATAATCATGAACTTTGACATATAAAATAATCAAATTTACTAAAATTAAATGTTTCTATCAAAAATAATTTAAGTTGAAAAATTACTATCATGTGTTAATATAACATAAAAAGTAAATGTTGATATCGTACGAACGAAAATGTTCTATCAACTTTTCTGATGAGTCATTGTAACTTCTCTTCCATGTAGTTTTCAATTACTTTGTACGTTATTTTTACATCACACTTAAAGTTACAATAACAAAAATAAATGTAAAGTATTGTGTTAATTACTTAACATTTCTAGTTTGTCAAGAAGTAACATATGACGAATGAGTTACTTTAACTTAAAATTTAGAGTGGACTTTCTGGGACATGCAAAAACTGTTAAAATTAACATTTTATTTTTTACTGTGTAAAAGGCAAGGTATATGAGACGTGGCACATTTCGATACACCGTTAAAAATTGTGCGTCCATGTGTTAAAATTTTCTTGTTGCCATGTTTTGATTACTACTTCAATGTAAAATTAACATACAACTGATATGTTATTATTTTTATAACAATTTTATATGTTAACTTCATAACTTAACATTTTGTCTATGTCTCTTAGAAATGGAATATTATTTCAAATGCTTTTAACACAATAATTTTAAACAATCAACATGTCACAAAGTCAGTTTAACATTCTAAAAGAAGTTAAAGTAAATCTTCAAATAATCATGAACTTTGACATATAAAATAATCAAATTTACTAAAATTAAATGTTTCTATCAAAAATAATTTAAGTTGAAAAATTACTATCATGTGTTAATATAACATAAAAAGTAAATGTTCATATTATATGAACGAAAATGTTCTATCAACTTTTCTGATGAGTCATTGCAACTTCTCTTCCATGTAGTTTTCAATTACTTTGTACGTTATTTTTACATCACACTTAAAGTTACAATAACAAAAATGAATGTAAAGTATTGTGTTAATTACTTAGTATTTCTAGTTTGTCAACAAGTAATACATGACGAATGAGTTACTTTAACTTAAAATTTAGAGTGGACTTTCTGGGACATGCAAAAACTGTTAAAATTAACATTTTATTTTTTACTGTGTAAAAGGCAAGGTATATGAGACGTGGCACATTTCGATACACCGTTAAAAATTGTGCGTCCATGTGTTAAAATTTTCTTGTTGCCATGTTTTGATTACTACTTCAATGTAAAATTAACATACAACTGATATGTTATTAATTTTATAACAATTTTATATGTTAACTTCATAACTTAACATTTTGCGTATGTCTCTTAGAAATGGAATATTATTTCAAATGCTTTTAACAATAATTTTAAACAATCAACATGTCACAAAGTCAGTTTAACATTCTAAAAGAAGTTAAAGTAAACCTTCAAATAATCATGAACTTTGACATATAAAATAATCAAATTTACTAAAATTAAATGTTTCTATCAAAAATAATTTAAGTTGAAAAATTACTATCATGTGTTAATATAACATAAAAAGTAAATGTTGATATCGTACGAACGAAAATGTTCTATCAACTTTTCTGATGAGTCATTGTAACTTCTCTTCCATGTAGTTTTCAATTACTTTGTACGTTATTTTTACATCACACTTAAAGTTACAATAACAAAAATAAATGTAAAGTATTGTGTTAATTACTTAACATTTCTAGTTTGTCAAGAAGTAACATATGACGAATGAGTTACTTTAACTTAAAATTTAGAGTGGACTTTCTGGGACATGCAAAAACTGTTAAAATTAACATTTTATTTTTTACTGTGTATGGTTATGGCTATATAGATATGGTGGATGCTAGGAATGAATGGGACCAGCGAACGAAATCTTTAGGACTGATCTGTGATGGTGGATGTTGGATAAGTGCAATTGTCAATATAATATAAATAATTGATTGTTAATGTTAATAATGATACGAATAATCAGTCGTAATCTTTTATATTGAACTCTGATGTACTCGATATCAATTATCGATATAAATCGCAAGAGAAATTCTAGGAGAGCGCAATAAACGTAAGAACATAAACCGATAAAGATAAAGCACGTCCTTGAAAAAATCGTTCAGTTTAATAGGATTTCTAATTTCCTATTAAACAGTAGATTTCCTATTAAATCTACTGTACTACACGGTGTAGTTCGCTACACGATTTCCGTCAAAAATGAAATATCACCTATTAATTCAAGAAGTATCAGCGAAATAAAACGGATAATCAGAAATTGATAAATTCAAGAAGCCAATAAATGTACGATACGCGATGATTGCACGGTTTGCGTTAATATAATTTACGCTGAAGGAGAGCTCAGTAAAAGATATAATCAGTCATTTAACGTGAAACGTTGAAATCTGTCGCGATAAAATGATATCGATAAACTATATAACGTATATCTGATGGCGCTCAGTCGACTGTTGATTTCTGAACGTGATTTCTTTGATGTTACGTAAAGATGAACTCCGTTTTACACCGCATCGATAACAAAAGATTCTAAAGACAGAGACGGAGAGAAAGAGAGAGAAAGAGAATCTACAACGTTAATATTATAGTTTAGCTGTAGAAGCGGCGGATCGATGGAGCGATGCTTAGTAAACGGACTGTCACCGCGGAAATGGAACTTTAGAATCGGAAAAGCCCTTTCCAGTGACTGCCTCTAATCTCTCAACGGCACTTGGCGGATGCATAAGTACCTCCTTCGCGCGAGCCAATTACTCGAAGAGCTGCGGCCACCCGATATTCAATGGCGAACGCGGTGTGGTCTATGAGCATCGCCGTTTTCATGCATATTAAATGTTACGAGCTTTACTAAACAACACGCTCGTACATTTAAATCGAGTCTAGTGATTTTAAACGCGGAGCAAGCGTGTGCCAGCCGCATTTCAAATACACTTTACATTTTCAGCGTCTTCGTGCACTCGAAATTTCACGAAACACAACGCAACGTCTCGTTATACGCGCTTCACGCGCGTACGTTTAAACGAGCATCATTTTACATACATAAAGAGAAATATGCGGGAAAAAATAACAAGAAGAAAATATTGGAATGTAGGTTGGGCTTTATGCACACCGGGCTGTGGAATGTGCACCAAAATTCGAGGATGGGCAGAAATTCCAGTAATCGTTCGGGAAATCGCGAAGAATAGGGGGCCTCGCACCCCTCGGACCCCGCGCATCTCACGGCTCGGATAATCATTAGTACAGGGTGTCCCATGGGAAGTTGCTGAAAGTAAACGATTGGTTCCCCCTCCCATGACTTCAGAAAGTGTCTTACGGTTAACGGTCGTTCATCTGAGTGTCCGCAGTTTTATTCCGGTTGTGGTAGATGCAAGTCCGTGCGCGTCAAAATGAGTAATCTGACGACGGAAGAAAAGATTTATCTCGTCGAGTGCTTCTTTTCCAGAGGAAAAGTTTATAGCAATGCTTACAGGGGGTTTCGTACTAAATACGGAACACATAAAGTCAAGAGCGAAAACACGCTGAAAAGGTTAGAATTTGTTATTTCTTTAAACGTATGCGTTACGTCACTCCATTTTTTGGCAATAAATCTGCATTAAAATAATGTTTTGTGTTATTTTTATCAAGAATTATCGATAATTTTATGCAGTATGGAACTATCCAAGATCGTAGACATGATCTGCCAGGTCCTTCTGTGTCTGTAGCTGCAGAAGAAAACATTGAAGATATTAAGAAGTATTTTGAAGAGAATCCAAATTCTTCCATTCGGAAAGCTGCCCAACTCTTGAAATATCCAAAACAACGTTACACAGGATTTTAAAACATTTCCTGAAAATGCATCCCTATAAAATAACATCGCATCAATTGCTAACCAACCGCGCTATGACGAAACGTGTGGAATTCTGCGAGACGATAAATGGAATGTTTGAAGATGAAGAACTTGATGCAAAATTGATAATTTACACGGACGAAGCACATTTCTGGCTAAATGGTTATGTTAATAAACAAAATTATAGATTTGGGGGGTCGGAAAATCCCAACGTTTCCCTGGCTAAACCTTTACATCGACAAAAAATAACAGCATGGGCTGCGATCTCGGTAAAAGGAATTTATCTGCAATTCTTCGAATCAACAGTCACTGGTGAAAGTTACAAGCAGCTTCTCGAAACACAATTCTTCCCTCATGCAAAAAAGAGGCCTGGTCAGAGGATTTCATTTCATGCAGGATGGAGCGACACCCACACCGAACCCAGGAGGTCTTCGAAACAATCCACAAAGTTTATGGCAATCGAGTCATCGGTCTGGGATACCCCAAATTGCCCAGGGGGGGCTAGAATGGCCACCGTACTCGCCGGATTTAAATCCATGTGACTTCTTTCTTTGGGGATACATTAAGGACCATTGTTATGCCGGAAATCCAGAAACAGTGTCAGATTTAGTAGTAGCTATTAAAAAGGTCGTCAGCAACATTAAAGACGACATGTTAGAAAAAGTTTTCACAAGTTTTCGTAAAAGAATTGATTTTTGGACAAATTCAGATGGTGCACACTTTGAAAATATTTATCATTAGCTTACTTGATTATTAGCATATTTTTCATTAATAAAATAAACTGATATACAAACATTTTGCTAAATTTTATTTATACCCATTAAAAACTGCAGACTTTCCTCTTTCCAAGGCAATTTTTGTTTTTTCAATAACTGCATACGTTTAAAAATGACAGCTGATTAGTTTCAGCAACTTCCCATGGGACACCCTGTATATGAAGAATGTCGCAAAGGTGAAAGCACGCGCCGACTAATGAGATCGTAAGAACCGGATGAAATTGAAGTCTGAAGTCAAAAGTCCCGAAACTATGCGTGTCTCTCTCTTTCACCATCTCTTTCGAATCGATCCGAGCTTTTACGTCACGGAGAACGACTCGATCACCAGAATACGCTGACTCCAACTTTATTTCCATAATTGCTCGCTCGTCGAATCCGTCCCGGACAAATGGCTATTCTTTTCCACCAATCGACATTGTTCTGGCAAATGTTGTAAGCATCAAACGCGGGGAAACTGCAATTTCGATATATCGGAGTTATCAATATCTGTTTGCATCGAGAGCCTTGGACGGCAACCCCTCGTCATTACGTAATGATGAACGGAGCATCGCGATTTATTAGAACACACACATATCACGAATACCAAGTGTTATCTCTTTTTATTGTCCCCATTCAATTCATAAAATTGGCCCGACATGATGAGACTGCTGGGTTCGTTCGAATCCCGGAAACACCATAGAAGACTCGCTCGGATCAAGTTCCTGATCAGAAACGACGCGGTGAGTTCTGCGTTCCGCAAACGGGGACGTTTCACAGACGCTCCCCATAAAAATTTATCATAATCGGACTTGTGTGCTCTGCCGTACGTATGTGTGTGTGCGTGTCCGTCTGTCTGCCTAGGTGTACGTGGATGCAGTTTATATGCGACGACGCGTCGCCGCTGCTTCCTCGCGCCAAACAAGGAAATTTATGGCCGAGTTCACTTTCCGAGACTACTCGTGCACGGCGCACAGGAAGTAACGTATTCGTTCGCCCGCGCAGTCCCGAAAAGCCCCGTAATGCGGTCATTGAATAAATCAAACGTACGCGCACCGCTTCTTTTTCCCACGCCCTCACCAATATTAATTGCCGT
>NC_039518.1:3176390-3190921 GCF_003672135.1 Ooceraea biroi | reverse complement strand
AACCTTCACAAATACAGCGTTGATATTACGAGCTGTCTCCGACCCTGTGGTTCCACGGCGGAACTCATATTCATATTGGGTCATAAGTATGAAACTTTACAAATAGAACATAAACTTTTGCATTTTTTGGCACATGGACATGATTTATTTTCAATCGAAGTATGCGCCCATGTTATCTACACACTTCTGCCATTTTAGTGGTAGTTGGTCTATGCCTCTACTATAGAAGCCAGGAGTACGGAATCGATGAAGTCGCGGAAGGCTGTTTCGACTGCCTGTTGAGAATTGAACAATTTTCCCACCAACAAGTTGTCCAAATTCCGGAAGAAGTGATAGTCGGTGGGTGATAGATCTGGTGAATATGGTGGATGACGGAGAGTTTCCAATTCCAACTCCCGTAGCTTTGCCACGGTTAGTCGTGCAGTGTGCGGTCGAGCATTATCATGCAACAGGATTGGTATTGACCGATTGACCAATTTCGGTTGTTTAATAGCAAGTTGTTGCATCATTTCGTCCAGTTGCTTGCAATATACTTCAGCCGTTATCGATGTACCAGGTTTCATAAAGTTGTAGTAGATAACACCTGACCTGGACCACCAAACAGTCACCATAAGCTTCTTCTGTGTAATGTTGGGTTTCGCGTGATGTCTCGGTGGTTCATCAGCGTTCAACCACTGATGTGAGCGTTTACGATTGTCGTAGAGTATCCACTTTTCATCGCAGGTCACAATTCGATTAAAAAAAGATTCATTTTTGTGACGGGAAAGCAAAGAAAGGGAAGCCTCTAGACGTTGCGCCTGCTGCGCATCGGTCAATTCGTGCGGGACCCATTTGTCCAACTTCTTTATCTTACCAATTGCAGCTAAATGAACCAATATGGTGGGTATGGAAACATTGAATATCGATGCCAATTCACGTGTACTTTGAGATGGATCGGACTCTACTACGGCTCTCAAGTGATCATTATCCACCTTCGTCTTTGGTCTTCCACGTGGCTCATTGGCGAGGCTGAAATCTCCATCTCTGAAGTTTTTGAACCAATTGCCCACCGTTGCTTTAGTAGTTGAACCTTCACCAAATACAGCGTTGATATTACGAGCTGTCTCCGACCCTGTGGTTCCACGGCGGAACTCATATTCATAAATCACACGAATTTTGGACTTTTCCATAGTTCTATAAAAAAGAATCCACCAATAAAACTAATGAAGATATTTGAAGAAACAAATATGACATTTGAAGAGCGAACATACATCTATCACACTAACCTAACCTGATACTGACGTCTGGCGCCAAATTTGAGATAACAAATGTTAAAGATGGCGCTTTTATATTTGTAAAGTTTCATACTTAATGACCCAATATATGTATAAAACTATTTTTTTATTAGAGGAAAGTCCCCGATTATGAGATACCATATCGATTTTGCCGAATGTAAGGAAATCTATAGGCAGAATTTTTAAATGTAATACGTTATCATGAAGAGAATTTAATAAGCTTTAGGTTGGTGAAATGAAAAATCTAATTTAAATATTATTTTTTCTGAAAATTAAACAAATTTGAAAAAAGAGTTTTACGCAAGATCGCGAAAGTGTGCTCCTAATATAAGATACCTTGAGAAATCGGTGTTAAAAGTGCAAAATACATCAGTATTGCAAGTACAAAACTTTATTAGATATTTTTATAAAAATATTGCTGCCACAGCCTTCGCCAAATCTTCACGATTCCACTGTCAACGCTTCCTCGTTTCTCTAACCTCCATAATCAGATTCTATAAAAATTAAATACGCAAAAATTCGTAATATAAATTCGTATTAACTTTTCTTTAACCTTAACGTAGTATTTTCTTTCTTTTTATTACACTACATACTCTTCATATTCGAGCAATAATTATCTCATATTAAGAGTGCCCTGAATATCTCATTATACGAGCCACGCGCCTAGCGGTTCCGCGATCATGAAATCTAACCTCTACAATTAAGCAATTCAACAAATCGCGTATTTTCCTGTTACTACGATTCTACTCTATCATTGCATACTGAATTTATTGCCAACCATTTCTTTATTATGTAATAAACAAGGTTTAAAGACTTACCTCAAGTTCCTTTGACATGTTCACAATTTCACAAACCTTTTCTTGCAAAAGCTAAACGCAATAACGGACAATGAAGTTTCACTAAATATATTTTACATCAAGAGTAATAAGTTTGTGGTGGAATTAACAGATGGTACTCACTAGTTTAGCAGAACTCCAGTATCTCATATTAGGAGCATATCTCATAATAGGGGATTCTCCTCTATACACAATTTTATGATAATTTTGGAGTATTTCCTGCACCAATAAAATGGGAATAGCATTTGTTTTTTATTCGATAAACTTGCCGAATTAATCCACTCATGCGAAATTTGATCATGTAAACTATTGTACATGATCACATGAAAAAAATATATAAAAAGAAAACAGGAAAAGTGGGAAACCAAAATAGCAGCGAAATTATCCACGCGCGACAGCGATTGCAATTGCTACTTTCACCATTTTGGAGCATTTTGGATTATTTTCGTGTTAATCGAAAATCCAGACACTTCGTATCGGTTTCATATCGAAGCAGCACATGGCGCGCGCACGGCACAGTCGCAAAAGCACACGTTCACCAATTGCAATTCGCATTGTTTATTGTACACGGATAGCTGTTCGGAAAAAAAGACAAAAGAAAATACGATCCACCTGCAACGGTGAAGTGTGAAACTCCATGCTGCACGTTTACGCATCGGTCTGGCATCAATTTAAACGCTAATTCAGGAAAGCAAATTTACTTCGCAACTACTTACGATTCGCGTAAGCGATCAAAAGTGTGGTGCACACTGTCGTGGATAACACGACGTGTACACGTATGCATTATTCAAATCCGAAGCCGACAACACCATGACAGATTCTTCCCAAAGAAGCTTGTATGTTCGTCTATAATAAACAATCGCGAAATTACCGACGAGCTCATTTATTCCGAGCGCGAATTAACCGCGAATTAATTAATCACTGCTGATTCAACGCGCACAAATATCAATTTAAAATATATAAGTTGCACAATCTCTTGCAAATTATTTGTGCGTGCGCGATCAAGTGAATCTCACTCGAGAGAAATTTATCACGAATGACCCTACGCGCGTTAGTGCGTTAATTGTAATTCAAGTAACACATTCTCTAGTAGGTATACAGGGTGATTCGTATAAAGTGACGATTTAATTATTAGTGAAATTTGAAGACATATGAAAAAAAGAGTTTATACCGATATGTTCAGTACAAAGGGGGACACCACATAACGGATACGATTATTTTATGAGTGGAGGCGTTGAGGACATTTCAAAGTCAACTTCTTTTTTTAATGGGATGCTGTATTTTTTATTTTATAGGATAGTAGCCCTTTTTACTATAAATTTAATGATACATTTTACATAAAAGCATTCAAGGTCAATCAAGGCCAAAAATACATGATAAAATAAAATTCAAATGTATGATCTGTATATCCGTCTGTCGTTCGCTTTGGCTCTCAGTATGTCTAGGTCTATGTTTATGAGCCGTGTTTTCTTTGGAAACTGCTATCATAATGTTATTATTACGAAGATTGTAAGGACAAGTGATGCTTACAAACGTTGTGAGTGCCAAAGCGAACGCAGCCTTAGTATGAGATTAGTCGTAGCACTGAACGTAATGGCTAATTACAATAATTCACAAATTGTAGACATTTTGATAAGTTTTGGTGAACGTGGAAAAAATGCAGCTGAAACTGCAAGAGTATTAAATGAACGATATCCAGATCGACATAGACATAGTGCCCGTTCAATATTACGGATTATATCACGAGCAAGACAATTCATCTGCGTCGTCGAGTTCAAGGTCAAAACTTTGAACATTTATTGTGAAGAACAGAAATACAGATCATACATTTGAATTTTGTTTTATCATGTATTTTTGGCCTTGATTGACCTTGAATGTTTTTTTAGTAATGTATCATTAAATTTATATTAAAAAGGGCTACTATCCTATAAAAATATAAATACAGCATCCCATTAAAAAAAAGAAGTTGACTTTGAAATGTCCTCAACGCCTCCACTCATGTCCCCCTTTGTACTGAACATATCGGTATAAACTCTTTTTTCATGTCTTCAAATTTCACTAATAATTAAATCGGTCACTTTATACGAATCACCCTGTATAGGAGAATCTTAGCCTGGCAGCTCCGAGGGGCAGCGGTGTCACGAAAGTTTCACATAGCTAAATGTAGACGTGAATAGGGTTGAACGTTTCCTCTCTCGCAATGAGAAGAAGCAGTCGCCATCGCCGGAGTCCAGGCCGGGTTGTGCCCACACGATCCCGTTATTAAATTCTGTTACTGAAACGACTTGGCGCGACTCCATTATGCGGGTGGTATAATCTGGACGTTAATAAATACGGGGTGAAAGCGTACCCGTGCCGTATTAGCAGTATAAATTTCAAGGTGCTGCGGGATTACGTAAGCACGAGTTAGGGCGGACCCGTCGTCGTAACGGCTAGTCCTCGTAGCTTGGAGGAAACCCTACACTCGCCGTGCCGAAGAAATCGTCACCTTCGCGTGACGCTTTCATCCTTCGCTGCAATATAACCGCGTTGGAGAACCGCGAAAATCCTCCTCGATGCTTTCTCAAGACTCTCGAGTTTCCACGCGTGCTTTGTACGCCGCGGGGAAAAACGAATCATTGTCACCAATTATTTATATGAAGAAATGTGAAACTTTTTAGCTGCCAACTGCTGGCGGGGTAGATCTCGGGATCGCGGGCGATGGAGCAAACTTTCCGTCTAAATTGAGATTTCTCGTGGCGTTCGCCACGTCGCACACTTGCACGTCCTCGCTTCGTTCCGCTCTTCATGGAATTGCAGGGTGCTTTATAGTCGTGAGCGAGCATGAAGTTTTCTTCTAATTCCGACGCATTCTCTTGGAAGATTGAAATTTGTCGGGGTAATCAAAAATAAAATTATGAGCCGACCGCGAACGTGTTGCATGCAATGTTTTTATTACATTATATTGTTATTACATTACTATTTAAAAGAGAATTGATGATAAATACCAAAAATATCATAAATATATTTAGTTGTTTTATACGAAAAAGTAATGTTTTATATTAACAGCTAACTGAAATATGAAGAGAATTTCGCGTGTGTGCGTTCGACGTTATTTATTATCGTTCATTTATTATCTTGCTATTCATTCCGTTATCGGGCCCGACAGTTTTGTCAACGCGCGTCCGCGGGATCCGGAATATTCATCATCAATAAAGATAAATGCAGAGCCGCGAAATTGAAACAGGTAAGGGATGGGATCGCATTTCAAAGTCGCGCGAACGGCCTAAAGTCACTGCGTAAAAAATAGGATCCTTTGTCACCAAAATTTGTCACTTTTTTTATCTACGCCGAACAAGACAGCGACCGCACGTGTTTGATCGCCTTTGACATCCATTCACGTTAGATATTTGATCGCATAAATTTCGACGACCCGCATTACGGTCCATGATCACGATAGGCGTCGACAAACGAGATGGAGAGAAATCGGCGATAACAAATGACTCAACATTAGTACTTTGTTACATGTCCATTAATGTGCAGGATAAAACGGGATAATATCCGCCGTAATTAACTCGCCTAACACCATGATGACACGCAACGAACATATTTTCTCGCGAACGATAGATCGCAATATGTGCTGCACGGTGTAATAAATTAATCAAGAAACGAATGAGATTCTTTTGCGCGTCGCAGTTATATTTCGCCAATTTTCCTTCCGCACTCGTCTAATTCACACCACTGTACGTAAGTTTAAACAGCATGTGCACGCGATAATTCTCTTTACGTCGTGCTCTCTTTCATCTCTCTCTCGCGCGGGATACCGCCAGTCACCTATTGAGATACCGCTTCCGTCGCACTCCTTCACATAATTTTATTTGCAATGCTGTCGGAGATAATACAGCCATTTTCACCGTTACAAAGAGAAATAACCTTCCATAATTTCATTAAACGACTCGGAAAGGGGAGATTATACGTAAAAACGGCTTGCAAATTCCACGGACACGTACGCGAAATGTGATACTTTTACGACGGTGCTGACATCGTTATCCCAGGGCACCCTTCCGCTTTAAATAACACTCCGATAAAAATGGGAGCATTCCGTTCGCGTTTCATGACTTCCGTCCGCGGGTTTCTCTTTCCCCAGTACGGGGCGTATCGTCTTTTCCCATTCGCGAAAGTTTATTCAATTCTATCTGACTGCATCCAGCGACGGAATAATAAAAGTACCTTTGATTACAAGAAAAAGAGAGAGAGAACAGAGAAAGAGAAGAGAGATGGGGGAGAGTTTGTTGAGGAGACTTCGGAGATTTCGGCGTTTACGTCAACCATCGTTTATCGAGATACTCTCTCGGTGAAGCCCAGGAAAGCGCAGTTGGTGAAATACGCCCGCAGTTTCAGGGGACATTCCAAGATAGCACCGATGGGAGCTGTCGCTCTAATTTATCAATCCAATCCCCGGGGGTTGGAGCTGACCGCACCGCGGAAAGAGTGGCCCCGCTATTTCGCCTGTGAGAGGCCGCCGAGCGATTAACTCATCTTGCGAACGTTCACGGGAGAGCCGAATCAGCAGATACGGCTATAATACTCGCCGCAAGAAGGAGAAGAAAAAAGTGTAAGAGGCGAAAAATAACTAGGCGACTGCCTTAGATTTGAACTCGAACTCTCCGGGATCCCTGGTTCACACGCCTAGGTCTTAGGCTGTACGGCCAATACTCCTACTGTTGTGATCAACTTCTTTTCATTCCAATCCTCTATACGACCTGTCAGTCTCGACTATCTTTCCAGATCTTACAGCTCGGCCAGCCTGGCATTACATTCGTCCCCGAATGTCTCCAAATCGTCGGTTCACTCCACTTGAGTCCCTCCCAACCTCCATGTTGGTTCACTCTTCTGAGTCCCTCCCAACCTCCATGTTGGTTCACTCCTCTGAGTCCTTCCCAATCTCCATGTTGATTCACTCCTCTGAGTCCGTCCCGACCTCCATGTTCAGGCTTCACTACCGGCCAGCTGCTTCTCAACTCCCTCCTCTCCGAGGGGTAGCGGATGAATCTCAACTGTCTTCGAGGGGTAGCGGATTTTATCCCACTTCTGAATTGTAAGAGGCGAAAAATAACTAGGAGACTGCCTTAGATTTGAACTCGAACTCTCCGGGATCCCTGGTTCACACGCCTAGGTCTTAGGCTGTACGGCCAATACTCCTACTGTTGTGATCAACTTGTTTTCATTCCGATCCTCTATACGACCTGTCAGTCGCGACTATCTTTCCAGATCTTACAGCTCGGCCAGCCTGACATTACATTCGTCCCCGAATGTCTCCAAATCGTCGGTTCACTCCACTTGAGTCCCTCCCAACCTCCATGTTGGTTCACTCCTCTGAGGCCTTCCCAATCTCCATGTTGGTTCACTCCTCTGAGTCCGTCGCGACCTCCATGTTCAGGCTTCACTACCGGCCAGCTGCTTCTCAACTCCCTCCTCTCCGAGGGGTAGCGGATGAATCTCAACTGTCTTCGAGGGGTAGCGGATTTTATCCCACTTCTGAATTGTAAGAGGCGAAAAATAACTATGAGACTGCCTTAGATTTGAACTCGAACTCTCCGGGATCCCTGGTTCACGTGCCTAGGTCTTAGGCTGTACGGCCAATACTCCTACTGTTGTGATCAACTTGTTTTCATTCCGATCCTCTATACGAACTGTCAGTCGCGACTATCTTTCCAGATCTTACAGCTCGGCCAGCCTGACATTACATTCGTCCCCGAATGTCTCCAAATCGTCGGTTCACTCCACTTGAGTCCCTCCCAACCTCCATGTTGGTTCACTCCTCTGAGGCCTTCCCAATCTCCATGTTGGTTCACTCCTCTGAGTCCGTCGCGACCTCCATGTTCAGGCTTCACTACCGGCCAGCTGCTTCTCAACTCCCTCCTCTCCGAGGGGTAGCGGATGAATCTCAACTGTCTTCGAGGGGTAGCGGATTTTATCCCACTTCTGAATTGTAAGAGGCGAAAAATAACTATGAGACTGCCTTAGATTTGAACTCGAACTCTCCGGGATCCCTGGTTCACGTGCCTAGGTCTTAGGCTGTACGGCCAATACTCCTACTGTTGTGATCAACTTGTTTTCATTCCGATCCTCTATACGACCTGTCAGTCGCGACTATCTTTCCAGATCTTACAGCTCGGCCAGCCTGACATTACATTCGTCCCGAATGTCTCCAAATCGTCGGTTCACTCCACTTGAGTCCCTCCCAACCTCCATGTTGGTTCACTCCTCTGAGGCCTTCCCAATCTCCATGTTGGTTCACTCCTCTGAGTCCGTCGCGACCTCCATGTTCAGGCTTCACTACCGGCCAGCTGCTTCTCAACTCCCTCCTCTCCGAGGGGTAGCGGATGAATCTCAACTGTCTTCGAGGGGTAGCGGATTTTATCCCACTTCTGAATTGTAAGAGGCGAAAAATAACTAGGAGACTGCCTTAGATTTGAACTCGAACTCTCCGGGATCCCTGGTTCACACGCCTAGGTCTTAGGCTGTACAGCCAATACTCCTACTGTTGTGATCAACTTGTTTTCATTCCGATCCTCTATACGACCTGTCAGTCGCGACTATCTTTCCAGATCTTACAGCTCGGCCAGCCTGACATTACATTCGTCCCCGAATGTCGCCAAATCGTCGGTTCACTCCACTTGAGTCCCTCCCAACCTCCATTTTTGGTTCACTCTTCTGAGTCCCTCCCAACATCCATTTTTGGTTCACTCTTCTGAGTCCCTCCCAACCTCCATGTTGGTTCACTCCTCTAAGTCCTTCCCTATCTCCATGTTGGTTCACTCCTCTGAGTCCGTCCCGACCTCCATGTTCAGGCTTCACTACCGGCCAGCTGCTTCTCAACTCCCTCCTCTCCGAGGGGTAGCGGATGAATCTCAACTGTCTTCGAGGGGTAGCGGATTTTATCCAACTTCTGAATTGTAAGAGGCGAAAAATAACTAGGAGACTGCCTTAGATTTGAACTCGAACTCTCCGGGATCCCTGGTTCACACGCCTAGGTCTTAGGCTGTACGGCCAATACTCTTACTGTTGTGATCAACTTGTTTTCATTCCGATCCTCTATACGACCTGTCAGTCTCGACTATCTTTCCAGATCTTACAGCTCGGCCAGCCTGACATTACATTCGTCCCCGAATGTCTCCAAATCGTCGGTTCACTCCACTTGAGTCCCTCCTAACCTCCATTTTTGGTTCACTCTTCTGAGTCCTCCCAACATCCATTTTTGGTTCACTCTTCTGAGTCCCTCCCAACCTCCATGTGGGTTCACCCCTCTGAGTCCGTCCCGACCTCCATGTTCAGGCTTCACTACCGGCCAGCTGCTTCTCAACTCCCTCCTCTCCGAGGGGTAGCGGATGAATCTCAACTGTCTTCGAGGGGTAGCGGATTTTATCCCACTTCTGAATTGTAAGAGGCGAAAAATAACTAGGAGACTGCCTTAGATTTGAACTCGAACTCTCCGGGATTCCTGGTTCACACGCCTAGGTCTTAGGCTGTACGGCCAATACTCCTACTGTTGTGATCAACTTGTTTTCATTCCGATCCTCTATACGACCTGTCAGTCGCGACTATCTTTCCAGATCTTACAGCTCGGCCAGCCTGACATTACATTCGTCCCCGAATGTCTCCAAATCGTCGGTTCACTCCACTTGAGTCCCTCCCAACCTCCATGTTGGTTCACTCCTCTGAGGCCTTCCCAATCTCCATGTTGGTTCACTCCTCTGAGTCCGTCGCGACCTCCATGTTCAGGCTTCACTACCGGCCAGCTGCTTCTCAACTCCCTCCTCTCCGAGGGGTAGCGGATGAATCTCAACTGTCTTCGAGGGGTAGCGGATTTTATCCCACTTCTGAATTGTAAGAGGCGAAAAATAACTATGAGACTGCCTTAGATTTGAACTCGAACTCTCCGGGATCCCTGGTTCACGTGCCTAGGTCTTAGGCTGTACGGCCAATACTCCTACTGTTGTGATCAACTTGTTTTCATTCCGATCCTCTATACGACCTGTCAGTCGCGACTATCTTTCCAGATCTTACAGCTCGGCCAGCCTGGCATTACATTCGTCCCCGAATGTCTCCAAATCGTCGGTTCACTCCACTTGAGTCCCTCCCAACCTCCATGTTGGTTCACTCCTCTGAGGCCTTCCCAACCTCCATGTTGGTTCACTCCTCTGAGTCCGTCGCGACCTCCATGTTCAGGCTTCACTACCGGCCAGCTGCTTCTCAACTCCCTCCTCTCCGAGGGGTAGCGGATGAATCTCAACTGTCTTCGAGGGGTAGCGGATTTTATCCCACTTCTGAATTGTAAGAGGCGAAAAATAACTATGAGACTGCCTTAGATTTGAACTCGAACTCTCCGGGATCCCTGGTTCACGTGCCTAGGTCTTAGGCTGTACGGCCAATACTCCTACTGTTGTGATCAACTTGTTTTCATTCCGATCCTCTATACGACCTGTCAGTCTCGACTATCTTTCCAGATCTTACATAAGCGACACATGAATATGCAGATTGCATGTCTCTCGTTAATGCTCTAATTGAACACGGAGACGCTAAATTCGTCGTAATGCATCGCGTGTATGCACGCGCGATCGATATTCTTTTTTTGGTCACGCGTGTGCGTGACCATCACGTACGGGTGCTATTTTGAGCTTCCGCGAAAATGTGTGCGTGTGTGCCACGTAAGGTGACCACCTCTTTATCGATTTGTCAATGATCGATATTAATGAGCGGGCGATAATTTTAATAAAGGCTGCGATGTGGAAAACATGATATCTGAACTTGACGCGAGATGAATTTCCTTTGAATGTTTTTAAACGGCGCGAAACACAAGTGCCTTCGAGCTCATTAAAATTTTCCATTTTGCGCACCGGTTAATTTCCCTCGACTAGGCGATGCACAATGAACGGACGAACGAATTGACGGCTTAAGACAAGCGCGAGCGTCACGCAAACGATTTCGTTCGTTGTCTCATGAAAAAGGCGTCTTGTGATGGCGGATTGCAGTTACTCGATGAACGGGAAAACTCTTCATTTCTTCCCTGAATCTTTCTTTTTTTCGAATTGCCTCAGCTTTCTTCCCTCCTTTTTTTAGCCTTTTAATGCATTGATTATTGTTCTTTATATAATGCGTCAATTGTCAGCACCGCGCTGTCGTCGGAAATAACAAGTAGCACTTTCTCTTTATACATTTCAACAATGAAACAAAGAATATCTAAGAGCAGCAACGTGGAAAGCCTTGACAAAAGCTAGAGGAAAGCTTCAACTCGCTCGCAGCCACGAGATGAAATCTTTATTCCCACCGAATACAAGCGCGCTTCCGCACACACAAATATTATATGTACACATATACATAAAATATATGAAATAAAATTTTAAACTTCAAACACATTAAAGTGCAAACAAAATATTTAATATGCATACAGCAAATGATGTCAGATCCAATTAATTAAATAATTATACAACTGAAGGATTAATAAGCTTCAACATGCATGAGTATTCATCTCGCGCGAGTCTCCGCGCGGAAGAAGCATCTAGGATCCAGATTCAATTCGCAGTTGTCCGTCTTTCTGTTTCGCAGCGTTGCGTTGCATCCGATAAACAAACGCCCGGCAACCGGAAAAACTCGTCTACCAACGGGGCGCTCATTTGAGAGGAACGCGGTGAAATTGTAGCCCGCGCGTCGCGCACCAACATCGTGCCCCGGCAATTATTCGTTGCCCGCGGAATTGCTTCCGCTTCGTGAGATATGCGCGTTATCTACATGAGCGCACGGTATTGCAAAAAATAACGTTTCCCAGGCCGTAGGAAAGGGAGGAGGGAGGCGAGGGTGCCGACAAAGTGGCAAAGCGTATGGCGATTAAAAAATATATGGCGCGCATTCCGCGCGCGTAAAGGCACGTTGTCCGATTTGTAGAAATATCAGCTGCCAGATTTTCGGACGCTTTGCATTAAACGGCGCGTATTCCGCGGGGGACAATTTCGATTGTGCTCCCGGGGAGACGGCTGACAGTGTTTCGTTAAATATCGAGCAAAATCGATTTTGCTCGCTCGCTCGCTCGCCGTCCGGCTAGCGCGACGTGTGTTTTTTCCACCAATAAAATTGCAATAGAAAAATTGAGGTTACCAGCGGTTGAAGTGACATCGCGCTTGGAATATATGCCTTATTTCACGGGTGTTATTGTTCGGTCCGCGCCAATTGGCAAGTTACAATGCCGCGAAACCGACGCGTCGCGATTAAAACGCGGACAATACCGATTAAATTGTTCGACGTGAAACGTCGCCACGAGGACCATCGATAATAAAACGGGCAGAAAGTTTTAGCGATCGCGTCGCGTGTTTATGGCGCATTTGAAAATTCACGTCACTCGCGCCGTTCCGCGCTGTTACGTTACAATGCGCGCGTGTAATCCGCGCATTATTAGAACAAAGCCGATTTGCGCGCGATCGTGAAACTGTAATAAAACCGTAATTGGAATGCCGCAATCGTAACGCAAGCGTCCGCCTGAGAACAATCATCGTAGCTGCGAGCGATTCATCATAGTTCGGTTGATCTTACACGCTGACGCGGAAAATTGCCGCCGAAACCAGAATCGTATCGTGACGACAGGTTTCCCGGCGCGCTGTCAAGATGGGAAAAACGACATGCTGGAACGCGCACATCCACGCGAAGTACATTCAAGTCCGCCCAATCTCCGTGAAATTTTATTCCAAAAGTTCACATCCAACCGCGTTTCGCGCTGATGATAACAAGAGAAGTACCGCGGCTACAATCTACACAGACACGCGAAACGTGGAGAGACGTAGAGAAAGGTGTAACAAAGTACAGAGATTCTCTCCTGTGCCTCAATCTTTATTATTAGGAGTGTGATTTAGTTTTGAGGGTTTTGCAACAGATGGCTGTAGTGTCAGTTTTGTTTCGATAACTGTTGTTTCTTACAGTGTTGACATTATCCATGACATTTAGTAGCATTATAGCAATAGATGCAATAACAGTCGTGTTTATATCATCGTAAAAATGCAACTTCCGAAAGCATTTTCGACATGCGTTGCTTTTGTTTTTAATCAAAAGAAAACTGCGGCTGACGGTTATAGAATTCTTGTGGAAACTTATGGTGATTCTGCCCCATCAATTAAGACGTGTGAAGGACAAAGAACGCTCGGGACAACCAAGAAAGCTTGAAAATGCAGATTTGCAAGCATTATTGCACGAAAATCCAACACGATCCACTTCAGAACTTGCCAGAGCATTAAATGTTGATCGTACAACAGTTACCAAACATTTACATGAAATGGGAAAAATTCAGAAAGAAGGGAAATGGGTTCGACATCAATTATCGGAAAGTGCCATTTGAACATTTGCATTTCGTTGATCGCCAGGCAAAAAAAGAAGTCTTTTGTCTCGGATTGTTACTGGGGATGAAAAGTGGATCTATTTTGATAATCCGAAACGCAGAAAATCATGGGTGGATCCAGGCAACATCCACTCCGAGACGCAATATTCACGGTTCAAAAGTAATGCTCTGTATTTGGTGGGATAGTGTACTATGAGCTGTTAAATCCGCATGAGACTGTCACGGCTGATCGTTATCGACACCAATTGTACAAGTTGAAGCAAGCATTGGACCAAAAACGACCACCAATTGCGAGTAAACGACGGAAAGTGATTCTTCTTCGTGACAACGCTCGACCTCACGTTGCGTTATCAGTGAAACAAACACTATTAGAGCTCGAATGGCAAGTCTTACCGCACCCGCGTATTCTCCGGACATTGCTCCATGCGATTATTATTTGTTCCGGTCGATGCAACACGCTTTAGAGGATACACACTTTCATAATTTGGAAGAAGTGCGAAAATTCGTCGACGAATGGATCAACTGAAAAGAAGAGTCATTTTATCGTGGTGGAATCCATCTCTTGCCAGAGCATTAAATGTTGATCGTACAACAGTTACCAAACATTTACATGAAATGGGAAAAATTCAGAAAGGGAAATGGGTTCGACATCAATTATCGGAAAGTGCCATTTGAACATTTGCATTTCGTTGATCGCCAGGCAAAAAAAGAAGAGTCTTTTGTCTCGGATTGTTACTGGGGATGAAAAGTGGATCTATTTTGATAATCCGAAACGCAGAAAATCATGGGTGGATCCAGGCGAACATCACATCCACTCCGAGACGCAATATTCACGGTTCAAAAGTAATGCTCTGTATTTGGTGGATAGTGTACTATGAGCTGTTAAATCCGCATGAGACTGTCACGGCTGATCGTTATCGACACCAATTGTACAAGTTGAAGCAAGCATTGGACCAAAAAACGACCACCTTGCGAGTAAACGACGGAAAGTGATTCTTCTTCGTGACAACGCTCGACTGCGTTGCGTTATCAGTGAAACAAACACTATTAGAGCTTGAA
>NC_039518.1:3113713-3176290 GCF_003672135.1 Ooceraea biroi | reverse complement strand
AAATAATTTTATCTTTAAACATTACTAATAAATGCATCGAAGTTGTATAATGATCCGCTGTATAGTTTTCTCCAAAAACAATTCGTAAAATTATACCTTATTTTCAGCGTTCTAAATGTAAGGTCGTCAAGTTAGGTGACTCACCCTGTATGATTCCAACGTCGTGGGTTCTACGTTCGCGTTAAGGGGGAGCCTGCTTTAGAACGTTGAAAATAAGGTATAATTTTACGAATTTTTTGGAGAAACTATACAGCGGATCATTATAAACTCTGATGCATTTATTAGTACATGTTTAAAGATAAAAAAATTATTTTTTATTTGAATATATCGCCTGTAGAGGTCGTCCTGGAGGCATCTTAGTGCAGCCGGCATTGTAAATTGGTGAGCATTCTCCCGCCTCCAAATTTCATCCAAACTGAAAAATTGAAATATTTTCTCGTTATTTATGAATTCCCATCGTCGATGAACCTTTAATATTCATAAAAACATTAAGTTAAACAATTATTTTTGCATGAAAAAGTTCAAAAACTTTGCCTAAAAATCGTACTTTTGTGTTCTAAGCTCCACCATTTTGGCACTTTTCAACTTTTTTCTTCTCTCTTTGGTTCATCGACGATGGGAATTCATAAATAACGAGAACATATTTCAATTTTTCAGTTTAGACGAAATTTGGAGGCAGGAGAATGCTCACCAATTTGCAATGCCGGCGACGCGGCTGCACTAAGATTTCTCCAGGACGACCTCTACAAGCGATATATTCAAATCAAAAAATAATTTTTTTATCTTTAAACATGTACTAATAAATGCATCAAAGTTGTATAATGATCCGCTGTATAGTTTCTCCAAAAACAATTCGTAAAATATACCTTATTTTCAGCGTTCTAAATGTAAGGTCGTCAAGTTAGGTGACTCACCCTGTATGATTCCAACGTCGTGGGTTCTACGTTCGCGTTAAGGGGGGAGCCTGCTTTAGAACGTTGAAAATAAGGTATAATTTTACGAATTTTTTTGGAGAAACTATACAGCGGATCATTATAAAACTTTGATGCATTTATTAGTACATGTTTAAAGATAAAAAAATTATTTTTTGATTTGAATATATCGCCTGTAGAGGTCGTCCTGGAGGCATCTTAGTGCAGCCGGCATTGTAAATTGGTGAGCATTCTCCCGCCTCCAAATTTCATCCAAACTGAAAAATTGAAATATTTTCTCGTTATTTATGAATTCCCATCGTCGATGAACCTTTAATATTCATAAAAACATTAAGTTAAACAATTATTTTTGCATGAAAAAGTTCAAAAACTTTGCCTAAAAATCGTACTTTTGTGTTCTAAGCTCCACCATTTTGGCACTTTTCAACTTTTTTCTTCTCTCTTTGGTTCATCGACGATGGGAATTCATAAATAACGAGAACATATTTCAATTTTTCAGTTTAGACGAAATTCGGAGGCAGGAGAATGCTCACCAATTTGCAATGCCGGCGACGCGGCTGCACTAAGATTTCTCCAGGACGACCTCTACAAGCGATATATTCAAATCAAAAAATAATTTTTTTATCTTTAAACATGTACTAATAAATGCATCAAAGTTGTATAATGATCCGCTGTATAGTTTCTCCAAAATCAATTCGTAAAATATACCTTATTTTCAGCGTTCTAAATGTAAGGTCGTCAAGTTAGGTGACTCACCCTGTATGATTCCAACGTCGTGGGTTCTACGTTCGCGTTAAGGGGGGAGCCTGCTTTAGAACGTTGAAAATAAGGTATAATTTTACGAATTTTTTTGGAGAAACTATACAGCGGATCATTATAAAACTTTGATGCATTTATTAGTACATGTTTAAAGATAAAAAAATTATTTTTTGATTTGAATATATCGCCTGTAGAGGTCGTCCTGGAGGCATCTTAGTGCAGCCGGCATTGTAAATTGGTGAGCATTCTCCCGCCTCCAAATTTCATCCAAACTGAAAAATTGAAATATTTTCTCGGTATTTATGAATTCCCATCGTCGATGAACCTTTAATATTAATAAAAACATTAAGACAATTATTTTTGCATGAAAAAGTTCAAAAACTTTGCCTAAAAATCGTACTTTTGTGTTCTAAGCTCCACCATTTTGGCACTTTTCAACTTTTTTCTTCTCTCTTTGGTTCATCGACGATGGGAATTCATAAATAACGAGAACATATTTCAATTTTTCAGTTTAGACGAAATTCGGAGGCAGGAGAATGCTCACCAATTTGCAATGCCGGCGACGCGGCTGCACTGAGATTTCTCCAGGACGACCTCTACAAGCGATATATTCAAATCAAAAAATAATTTTTTTATCTTTAAACATGTACTAATAAATGCATCGAAGTTGTATAATGATCCGCTGTATAGTTTCTCCAAAAACAATTCGTAAAATATACCTTATTTTCAGCGTTCTAAATGTAAGGTCGTCAAGTTAGGTGACTCACCCTGTATGATTCCAACGTCGTGGGTTCTACGTTCGCGTTAAGGGGGGAGCCTGCTTTAGAACGTTGAAAATAAGGTATAATTTTACGAATTTTTTTGGAGAAACTATACAGCGGATCATTATAAAACTTTGATGCATTTATTAGTACATGTTTAAAGATAAAAAAATTATTTTTTGATTTGAATATATCGCCTGTAGAGGTCGTCCTGGAGGCATCTTAGTGCAGCCGGCATTGTAAATTGGTGAGCATTCTCCCGCCTCCAAATTTCATCCAAACTGAAAAATTGAAATATTTTCTCGTTATTTATGAATTCCCATCGTCGATGAACCTTTAATATTAATAAAAACATTAAGACAATTATTTTTGCATGAAAAAGTTCAAAAACTTTGCCTAAAAATCGTACTTTTGTGTTCTAAGCTCCACCATTTTGGCACTTTTCAACT
The DNA here is from genome assembly GCF_003672135.1 of Ooceraea biroi. Lineage (NCBI taxonomy): Eukaryota > Metazoa > Arthropoda > Insecta > Hymenoptera > Formicidae > Ooceraea > Ooceraea biroi. Next base: position 3,173,389 of record NC_039518.1, on the reverse strand, counting down.
TTTTTCTTCTCTCTTTGGTTCATCGACGATGGGAATTCATAAATAACGAGAACATATTTCAATTTTTCAGTTTAGACGAAATTCGGAGGCAGGAGAATGCTCACCAATTTGCAATGCCGGCGACGCGGCTGCACTAAGATTTCTCCAGGACGACCTCTACAAGCGATATATTCAAATCAAAAAATAATTTTTTTATCTTTAAACATGTACTAATAAATGCATCAAAGTTGTATAATGATCCGCTGTATAGTTTCTCCAAAATCAATTCGTAAAATATACCTTATTTTCAGCGTTCTAAATGTAAGGTCGTCAAGTTAGGTGACTCACCCTGTATGATTCCAACGTCGTGGGTTCTACGTTCGCGTTAAGGGGGGAGCCTGCTTTAGAACGTTGAAAATAAGGTATAATTTTACGAATTTTTTTGGAGAAACTATACAGCGGATCATTATAAAACTTTGATGCATTTATTAGTACATGTTTAAAGATAAAAAAATTATTTTTTGATTTGAATATATCGCCTGTAGAGGTCGTCCTGGAGGCATCTTAGTGCAGCCGGCATTGTAAATTGGTGAGCATTCTCCCGCCTCCAAATTTCATCCAAACTGAAAAATTGAAATATTTTCTCGTTATTTATGAATTCCCATCGTCGATGAACCTTTAATATTAATAAAAACATTAAGACAATTATTTTTGCATGAAAAAGTTCAAAAACTTTGCCTAAAAATCGTACTTTTGTGTTCTAAGCTCCACCATTTTGGCACTTTTCAACTTTTTTCTTCTCTCTTTGGTTCATCGACGATGGGAATTCATAAATAACGAGAACATATTTCAATTTTTCAGTTTAGACGAAATTCGGACGCAGGAGAATGCTCACCAATTTGCAATGCCGGCGACGCGGCTGCACTGAGATTTCTCCAGGACGACCTCTACAAGCGATATATTCAAATCAAAAAATAATTTTTTTATCTTTAAACATGTACTAATAAATGCATCAAAGTTGTATAATGATCCGCTGTATAGTTTCTCCAAAATCAATTCGTAAAATATACCTTATTTTCAGCGTTCTAAATGTAAGGTCGTCAAGTTAGGTGACTCACCCTGTATGATTCCAACGTCGTGGGTTCTACGTTCGCGTTAAGGGGGGAGCCTGCTTTAGAACGTTGAAAATAAGGTACAATTTTACGAATTTTTTTGGAGAAACTATACAGCGGATCATTATAAAACTTTGATGCATTTATTAGTACATGTTTAAAGATAAAAAAATTATTTTTTGATTTGAATATATCGCCTGTAGAGGTCGTCCTGGAGGCATCTTAGTGCAGCCGGCATTGTAAATTGGTGAGCATTCTCCCGCCTCCAAATTTCATCCAAACTGAAAAATTGAAATATTTTCTCGTTATTTATGAATTCCCATCGTCGATGAACCTTTAATATTAATAAAAACATTAAGACAATTATTTTTGCATGAAAAAGTTCAAAAACTTTGCCTAAAAATCGTACTTTTGTGTTCTAAGCTCCACCATTTTGGCACTTTTCAACTTTTTTCTTCTCTCTTTGGTTCATCGACGATGGGAATTCATAAATAACGAGAACATATTTCAATTTTTCAGTTTAGACGAAATTCGGACGCAGGAGAATGCTCACCAATTTGCAATGCCGGCGACGCGGCTGCACTGAGATTTCTCCAGGACGACCTCTACAAGCGATATATTCAAATAAAAAAATAATTTTTTTTATCTTTAAACATGTACTAATAAATGCATCGAAGTTGTATAATGATCCGCTGTATAGTTTCTCCAAAATCAATTCGTAAAATATACCTTATTTTCAGCGTTCTAAAGCAGGCTCCCCCCTTAATCGCTCGCGTGCCAAGGCAGTTGATATCTGACAGGACACACGAATCTCTCTCTTTCGCGGCTTCCAATGAGCAATCTGGCAACATGATCGAGATAGTGCAAGGTTCCTCACGCCTCGCGATCATCTCCGCGGGAGTTCTTCGATCGAAAGCTACCGCGGGCTACCGTTTACGATGGTCAGATCGGAATTATCTCTCGTTTCCTCATTATTGTCTTCGAGCACGAACGAGCTCGAGCCGGTCGTTGGCCCGACGTAACTATACTCGTCGCTATTCGCGCCTTCGATCTTACCCTTTCTCCCAGTGCGATATGGCATTGCATTCCAGGCTCTTTTTCATACGCGCAGACACACGCGTGACAATTGCTCGCTCGCACGATGTCGAATTTCTGGTAACATGCATATGTAACAGGAAATATACGCGAGAAATATAATATCGCGACGTCACGAAGTAGACAACTAACGTTGTCTGATCCTGCGACACGTATGAACTATCCGAGAATTACATCGTTGCAGTATCCTCGGTACGTTCCTCTCACGACGTTCCTCATCTCCTCAGCTCATATTCATTCTTCTCGGCGTTTTATATATCGCGGAGAACTCGCGCGAGGAATGGCAGCTGACAGTATCCGCATAAATTTGATAGTCGGCACAATTTGGAAACGCGTGGAATTATTATTCGAATGCGCAATTTCGCTCTCCTATTACGATCGCCGCTCGTCTTTCTCATTATTCATTATTCTGCAAATTCTTCTGGCGGCATTCCGTTTTCGATAATAAATATTATCATTTCACGCTTGTTCATTACAAATAACATCGAGGCGCGGCGAAATTGAAGCGATGAAATGTGAAATTTCGAGGGGTATCTCGATAACCAGATTTAATTGAGTTTTCGGTCGCAATTAAGTAAATGTAATTAAAATAAAATGGTCAGATGAAAAACACGTTTTCTCTCCTTTTCCTGTTTTCATGACGATAGACGTTCTATATAACTATCTTTATCAAATTCCACGAGCGTACGCGTGAAAAAGAAGAGACGTTTTTCGACGTAGAAGCGGACGTCACGCAGTCTCCTGTTTCGTCTTTGTTGCATGACGGATTTTTTACCGGATGTAACCCCGCGGGACTAGCCATGCGACGAGAGAGGGAGGTTTTTTTAGATGGGAAGCTCTCCTTTTTTGATTCATTCCCGCTGCGCCGACAAAGGCGATTATCTTAAGAAACGATACTGTCACGGGAGAAAGAAATGAGTTTCTATTTAATCATTTCGAAACGAGTTACGAAGCCGGCGTCTTAAGGTACCCTTAAGATTCGTTCTTCTTGCATTAAAGATCGAGGAAATCGGAATATTTAAGCAGAATAAGCTGGATAAAGTAGAGATATATATTCGTAAGAATTTCATATAAAATTTCTCGCTTGTGATTAATGGCGTACTCAGTTTTATCCGTCCAAACTCGTATCACTTATGCGTATCATATGATTGAGGAAAGAAAGTAGCGAAAGTATAAGAAAGTACAAGAATATTTTTAGAAGAAAGAAAGAAACATAGTTCACGCAGATCTTTTACCGACGAAGATGCCGTACGGGAATGGATTTGACAAAGTGTTGTCGCAGAACATTCATTTTTAACAGATTTTATATTTGTAGCCGTTGTCAGATATTATTTATGTATTTTACGTGTTTTGAGAGTACCCGCGCTTGTTGTTTTAGTTTTGATTCATATTTCCAGAGGCGTATGCGTTTATGATATTTTATGGCTGCCGATAAAAATATGAGGTGCCTGCAGAAATATTGCATGTTTTGTTACGCTTTATTTATTGACGTTGCGCGGGTAGAGCGCGAATGAGCTTCTTTGTGATATTATCCCATAATGATTCCTCACTTTTGGATATATTCCGTTAGCGGTGTGAAATAAATTTTGCAAGTCACATTACACAAACGTGCAGAGTGAAATGCATCACGGCTGGTTTTTGCCATTTACGTGAAAAAGCAATACAGAAAAAACAGAATTTAAAGCCGACCTCCACTACGCAAGAGCGCAAAACAGAAGGGATATGTAGAACGGTATGTCTTGATCCAGACTGACGCAATGCAGACTATCCGTCGTAAATACGGGAACCGAATGCTTGGCAATATTAACGCTGCTAATCTGACTTGCCCAGTTAATATCAAAATTAAATTAGCGCCAATTCAGCCGCGCGCGCATCCCATCATAATAATTCCAAAGGTGAATTTCGACAGTTCCCCGAGAGTTCTGCTCGCGAAAGTGCCTTCTCTTGTATTTTGAGGGTCGGATTGATGCTCGGGACGTTCTGCATCGCAAAAGCAGCTCGAGCATTCAAGCTGCTATCGAAAACGCGAACGAAGCAGACTAGAAGTTCGGATCGCCGTCTTGAGCACAATAAGGAATTAAAGGTGATATCTTCCAACCCGGTTAGTAGTTCTGGTTTCAAGAAGTTAAAATTGGCAGTCGCGCATAAGGGGGCGGATTGTATTACTTATTGTTATTTTAAACGTCATGGAACTCTTCGGGGAACTTGAATTTTCAGTTTGAACTAATCGACTGCGAAATCGATGGCAGTAATAGTTGCAGAAATTGTACGATTGTGGAACTGCATTTAATTTCGTTCATAAAGTTTGGATAATCCTATTATAATTCTGTTGTCTCATAACGCATAATTTTGTCGAATAAACGGCAGCTGTTTAATAACTTTAATACACACAGTCGTTCGTGCAAGTTTATGCCGACGTGCATCAAATGCAGATTTAAATTATAATCAGGGTAATCGTACGATATTTAATATTCCCAACTGTTTTAAATAGATAATATGTAAATTATGTAACACCACCGTACATCGTACGCGTTGTAACATACACATACACATGCAGTGCTTGAATTTATACTTGAAAGTATCAAGAGCTCTCTCTCTCTCTCTCTTGTAAAATAAACGACAAGGTAAACGAAATCGACAAAGTAAATATTTGATTTATCGTTGCTCCATTCAAGTAAAAATGACGATCTTCCACCCACAGGCAGATTGTTCCGTAATTTCCCAGCAATTTTATAATTGTGACAGATTGTTGCCTTGTATACACAGCGCTTCGAAAAGCTGTAGCGAACCGCGCGGAACGCTCGAATCATCGTTGCGGAAAGTGGGCATCGCGAGGGAGAGCAGGTGGCCGTATTTTCGTGAATCTGATGGCGCTTACAGTAGAATCGTTCAAGTTTTCGATATTGACCACGCTGATAAAGGGAAGCGGCACAATGAGACGAGAAAGCCTACCGTGGCTCGGGGCGACGTACAAGACGCGTCGTCTCTAAGGTAGCTCTCCCAAGCGCGAAACGTTTCCCTTTTTCCCTTTTCGGTCGCAGAACTGCTGAGTGGACGGAGGAAACTAACGAGCTCTCTTTATTTAATTTTATTGAGTATGCCTTGGTCCCCTCTCTTTCTTCCGTCATCCGTCTCTTTCTTCCCTCTCTTCCATTTTTTTTCAGGCACATGGCATTTTACCCAAACTCATCGGTATTACGGGGACCCCGAATAAAATATACGCACATAACGAGCCGAATTCCTCCTCGCGGGAAACTCCGCGGGGAGCAGCTGTCCGATTTTTTACGATGCACACTATACAGGGTGTCCGAAACAAAGTGACTCAGACGGAAGGTACAGGTAGATAGGTAGGAGTAAACCGAGAAGAAAAGTCAAATACTATTTTTCGAAATTCGCAATATTAACGGAGTTATTAATTAATGAATATAAGTGAATGAGGGCGGTGCGTGCGGCGAGATAGGTCGGTAGGAGGGCCGCGCGCTCTTTGATACACCGCGAGCTGGGCGGGCGGCGCGCGGTGAGGGAGAATGGGTGTCTTAGATATTGACAATAACAAGGGGATATCGACAATATCTAAGCAACCATTCTTCCTCATCGCGCGCCGCCCGCCCAGCTCGCGGTGTATCAAAGAGCGCGCGGCCCTCCTACCGACCTATCTCGCCGCACGCACCGCCCTCATTCACTTATATTCATTAATTAATAACTCCGTTAATACTGCGAATTTCGAAAAATAGTATTTGACTTTTCTTCTCGGTTTACTCCTATCTACCTGTACCTTCCGTCTGAGTCACTTTGTTTCGGACACCCTGTATAAACGTGAAAACGCGCCCCGAAACTAGTCGTGGCCTGCCATCCTGAAATATGAAATGATATACCCGACGAAATATCGTGCGGTAGAGTAACGTGCGAAGGATCCAGAGGGTTGCGCGTGTAACCAATTCTCGTCGTCGTAATGTTCGACAGATCCGCGCGATTCCGCGCTTGATGTGCGTTCAACGACGTGCTCGGGGCACACGTCATCGTGCACCTTCGTGATGTGGGGCGGATTGCGTGCTCGTTTTATTAGGGGTGTGATTTAGTTTTGAGGGTTTTTTTGCTCAAAAACGCATGTATTTAAATATGATAATGAATGAATACCTTCATCAAAATATTTTCCTTCCTTTACTATAACTTTTTCCCATCTTTCTGGCAAGAGATGACGATAAAACGACTCTTCTTTTGAGTTGATCCATTCGTCGACGAATTTTCGCACTTCTTCGAAATTATGAAAGTGTGTATCCTCTAAAGCGTGTTGCATCGACCGGAACAAATAATAATCGCATGGAGCAATGTCCGGAGACTACGCGGGGTGCGGTAAGACTTCCCATTCGAGCTCTAATAGTGTTTGTTTCACTAATAACGCAACGTGAGGTCGAGCGTTGTCACGAAGAAGAATCACTTTCCGTCGTTTACTCGCAATTGGTGGTCGGTTTTGGTCCAATGCTTGCTTCAACTTGTACAATTGGTGTCGATAACGATCAGCCGTGACAGTCTCATGCGGATTTAACAGCTCGTAGTACACTATCCCACCAAATACAGAGCATTACTTTTGAACCGTGAATCTTGCGTCTCGGAGTGGATGTTGATGATCCACCCATGATTTTCTGCGTTTCGGATTATCAAAATAGATGCACTTTTCATCCCCAGTAACAATCCGAGACAAAAGACTCTTCTTTTTTTGCCTGGCGATCAACGAAATGCAAATGTTCAAATGGCACTTTCCGATAATTGATGTCGAACCCATTTCCCTTCCTTCTGAATTTTTCCCATTTCATGCAAATGTTTGGTAACTGTTGTACGATCGACATTTAATGCTCTGGCAAGTTCTGAATTGGATCGTGTTGGAGTTTCGTGCAATAATGCTTGCAAATCTGCATTTTCAAGCTTTCTTGGTTGTCCCGAGCGTTCTTTGTCCTTCACACGTCTTAATTGATGGGGCAGAATCACCATAAGTTTCCGCAAGAATTCTATAACCGTCAGTCGCAGTTTTCTTTTGATTAAAAAACAAAAGCAACGCATGTCGAAAATGCTAAAGAGCTTTCGGAATTTGCATTTTTACGATGATATAAACACGACTGTTATTGCATCTATTGCTATAATGCTGCTAAATGTCATGGATAATGTCAACACTGTAAGAAACAACAGTTATCGGAACAAACTGACACTACAGCCTTCTGTTGCAAAACCCTCAAAACTAAATCACACTCCTAATAATAAAGATTGAGGCACAGGAGAGAATCTCTGTACTTTGTTACACCTTTCTCTACGCTCTCCACGTTTCGCGTGTCTGTGTAGATTGTAGCCGCGGGTACTTCTCTTGTTATCATCAGCGCGAAACGCGGTTGGATGTGAACTTTTGGAATAAAATTTCACGGAGATTGGGCGGACTTGAATGTACTTCGCGTGGATGTGCGCGTTCCCAGCATGTCGTTTTCCCATCTTGACAGCGCGCCGGGAAACCTGTCGTCACGATACGATTCTGGTTTCGGCGGCAATTTTCCGCGTCAGCGTGTAAGATCAACCCGAACTATGATGAATCGCTCGCAGCTACGATGATTGTTCTCCAGGCGGACGCTTGCGTTACGATTGCGGCATTCCAATTACGGTTTTATTACAGTTTCACGATCGCGCGCAAATCGGCTTTGTTCTAATAATGCGCGGATTACACGCGCGCATTGTAACGTAACAGCGCGGAACGGCGCGAGTGACGTGAATTTTCAAATGCGCCATAAACACGCGACGCGATCGCTAAAACTTTCTGCCCGTTTTATTATCGATGGTCCTCGTGGCGACGTTTCACGTCGAACAATTTAATCGGTATTGTCCGCGTTTTAATCGCGACGCGTCGGTTTCGCGGCATTGTAACTTGCCAATTGGCGCGGACCGAACAATAACACCCGTGAAATGAGGCATATATTCCAAGCGCGATGTCACTTCACCGCTGGTAACCTCAATTTTTCTATTGCAATTTTATTGGTGGAAAAAACACACGTCGCGCTAGCCGGACGGCGAGCGAGCGAGCGAGCAAAATCGATTTTTGCTCGATATTTAACGAAACACTGTCAGCCGTCTCCCCGGGAGCACAATCGAAATTGTCCCCCGCGGGAATACGCGCCGTTTAATGCAAAGCGTCCGAAAATCTGGCAGCTGATATTTCTACAAATCGGACAACGTGCCTTTACGCGCGCGGAATGCGCGCCATATATTTTTTAATCGCCATACGCTTTGCCACTTTGTCGGCACCCTCGCCTCCCTCCTCCCTTTCCTACGGCCTGGGAAACGTTATTTTTTGCAATACCGTGCGCTCATGTAGATAACGCGCATATCTCACGAAGCGGAAGCAATTCCGCGGGCAACGAATAATTGCCGGGGCACGATGTTGGTGCGCGACGCGCGGGCTACAATTTCACCGCGTTCCTCTCAAATGAGCGCCCCGTTGGTAGACGAGTTTTTCCGGTTGCCGGGCGTTTGTTTATCGGATGCAACGCAACGCTGCGAAACAGAAAGACGGACAACTGCGAATTGAATCTGGATCCTAGATGCTTCTTCCGCGCGGAGACTCGCGCGAGATGAATACTCATGCATGTTGAAGCTTATTAATCCTTCAGTTGTATAATTATTTAATTAATTGGATCTGACATCATTTGCTGTATGTATATTAAATATTTTGTTTGCACTTTAATGTGTTTGAAGTTTAAACTTTTATTTCATATATTTTATGTATATGTGTACATATAATATTTGTGTGTGCGGAAGCGCGCTTGTATTCGGTGGGAATAAAGATTTCATCTCGTGGCTGCGAGCGAGTTGAAGCTTTCCTCTAGCTTTTGTCAAGGCTTTCCACGTTGCTGCTCTTAGATATTCTTTGTTTCATTGTTGAAATGTATAAAGAGAAAGTGCTACTTGTTATTTCCGACGACAGCGCGGTGCTGACAATTGACGCATTATATAAAGAACAATAATCAATGCATTAAAAGGCTAAAAAAAGGAGGGAAGAAAGCTGAGGCAATTCGGAAAAAAGAAAGATTCAGGGAAGAAATGAAGAGTTTTCCCGTTCATCGAGTAACTGCAATCCGCCATCACAAAGACGCCTTTTTTCATGAGACAACGAACGAAATCGTTTGCGTGACGCTCGCGCTTGTCTTAAGCCGTCAATTCGTTCGTCCGTTCTTTGTGCATCGCCTAGTCGAGGGAAATTAACCGGTGCGCAAAATGGAAAATTTTAATGAGCTCGAAGGCACTTGTGTTTCGCGCCGTTTAAAAACATTCAAAGGAAATTCATCTCGCGTCAAGTTCAGATATCATGTTTTCCACATCGCAGCCTTTATTAAAATTATCGCCCGCTCATTAATATCGATCATTGACAAATCGATAAAGAGGTGGTCACCTTACGTGGCACACACGCACACATTTTCGCGGAAGCTCAAAATAGCACCCGTACGTGATGGTCACGCACACGCGTGACCAAAAAAAGAAAATCGATCGCGCGTGCATACACGCGATGCATTACGACGAATTTAGCGTCTCCGTGTTCAATTAGAGCATTAACGAGAGACATGCAATCTGCATATTCATGTGTCGCTTTTGTAAGATCTGGAAAGATAGTCGAGACTGATAGGTCGTATAGAGGATCGGAATGAAAACAAGTTGATCACAACAGTAGGAGTATTGGCCGTACAGCCTAAGACCTAGGCGTGTGAACCAGGGATCCCAGAGAGTTCGAGTTCAAATCTAAGGCAGTCTCCTAGTTATTTTTCGCCTCTTACAATTCAGAAGTGGGATAAAATCCGCTACCCCTCGAAGACAGTTGAGATTCATCCGCTACCCCTCGGAGAGGAGGGAGTTGAGAAGCAGCTGGCCGGTAGTGAAGCCTGAACATGGAGGTCGGGACGGACTCAGAGGGGTGAACCCACATGGAGGTTGGGAGGGACTCAGAAGAGTGAACCAAAATGGATGTTGGGAGGACTCAGAAGAGTGAACAAAAATGGAGGTTGGGAGGGACTCAAGTGGAGTGAACCGACGATTTGGAGACATTCGGGGACGAATGTAATGTCAGGCTGGCCGAGCTGTAAGATCTGGAAAGATAGTCGCGACTGACAGGTCGTATAGAGGATCGGAATGAAAACAAGTTGATCACAACAGTAGGAGTATTGGCTGTACAGCCTAAGACCTAGGCGTGTGAACCAGGGATCCCGGAGAGTTCGAGTTCAAATCTAAGGCAGTCTCCTAGTTATTTTTCGCCTCTTACAATTCAGAAGTGGGATAAAATCCGCTACCCCTCGAAGACAGTTGAGATTCATCCGCTACCCCTCGGAGAGGAGGGAGTTGAGAAGCAGCTGGCGGTAGTGAAGCCTGAACATGGAGGTCGGGACGGACTCAGAGGAGTGAACCAACATGGAGATAGGGAAGGACTCAGAGGAGTGAACCAACATGGAGGTTGGGAGGACTCAGAGAGTGAACCAAAATGGAGGTTGGGAGGGACTCAGAGAGGAAAAAAAGAGTGAACCAAAAATGGAGGTTGGGAGGGACTCAAGTGGAGTGAACCGACGATTTGGAGACATTCGGGGACGAATGTAATGTCAGGCTGGCCGAGCTGTAAGATCTGGAAAGATAGTCGAGACTGACAGGTCGTATAGAGGATCGGAATGAAAACAAGTTGATCACAACAGTAGGAGTATTGGCCGTACAGCCTAAGACCTAGGCGTGTGAACCAGGGATCCGGAGAGTTCGAGTTCAAATCTAAGGCAGTCTCCTAGTTATTTTTCGCCTCTTACAATTCAGAAGTGGGATAAAATCCGCTACCCCTCGAAGACAGTTGAGATTCATCCGCTACCCCTCGGAGAGGAGGGAGTTGAGAAGCAGCTGGCCGGTAGTGAAGCCTGAACATGGAGGCAAGTTCTGAATTGGATCGTGTTGGATTTCGTGCAATAATGCTTGCAAATCTGCATTTTCAAGCTTTCTTGGTTGTCCCGAGCGTTCTTTGTCCTTCACACGTCTTAATTGATGGGGCAGAATCACCATAAGTTTCCGCAAGAATTCTATAATACCGTCAGCGCAGTTTTCTTTGATTAAAAAACAAAAGCAACGCATGTCGAAAATGCTAAAGAGCTTTCGAATTTGCATTTTTTACGATGATATAAACACGACTGTTATTGCATCTATTGCTATAATCTGCTAAATGTATGGATAATGTCAACACTGTAAGAAACAACAGTTATCGGAACAAACTGACACTACAGCCTTCTGTTGCAAAACCCTCAAAACTAAATCACACTCCTAATAATAAAGATTGAGGCACAGGAGAGAATCTCTGTACTTTGTTACACCTTTCTCTACGCTCTCCACGTTTCGCGGTTCTGTTAGATTGTAGCCGCGGGTACTTCTCTGTTATCATCAGCGCGAAACGCGGTTGGATGTGAACTTTTGGAATAAAATTTCACGGAGATTGGGCGACTTGAATGTACTTCGCGTGGATGTGCGCGTTCCCAGCATGTCGTTTTCCCATCTTGACAGCGCGCCGGGAACCTGTCGTCACGATACGATTCTGGTTTCGGCGGCATTTTCCGCGTCAGCGTGTAAGATCACCCGAACTAATGATGAAATCGCTCGCAGCTACGATGATTGTTCTCGCGGACGCTTTGCGTCGATGCGGCATTCCAATTACGGTTTTATTACAGTTTCACGATCGCGCGCAAATCGGCTTTGTTCTAATAATGCGCGGATTACACGCGCGCATTGTAACGTAACAGCGCGGAACGGCGCGAGTGACGTGAATTTTCAAATGCGCCATAAACACGCGACGCGATCGCTAAAACTTTCTGCCGCGTTTTATTATCGATGGTCCTCGTGGCGACGTTTCACGTCGAACAATTTAATCGTATTGTCCGCGTTTTAATCGCGACGCGTCGGTTTCGCGGCATTGTAACTTGCCAATTGGCGCGACCGAACAATAAACCCGTGAAATAAGGCATATATTCAAGCGCGATGTCACTTCACCGCTGGTAACTCCAATTTTTCTATTGCAATTTTATGGTGAAAAAACACACGTCGCGCTAGCCGGACGGCGAGCGAGCGAGCGAGCAAAATCGATTTTTGCTCGATATTTAACGAAACACTGTCAGCCGTCTCCCCGGGAGCACAATCGAAATTGTCCCCCCGCGGAATACGCGCCGTTTAATGCAGCGTCCGAAAAATCTGCAGCTGATATTTCTACAATCGGACAACGTGCCTTACGCGCGCGGAATGCGCGCCATATATTTTTTAATCGCCATACGCTTTGCCACTTTGTCGGCACCCTCGCCTCCCTCCTCCTTTCCTACGGCCTGGGAAACGTTATTTTTTGGCAAATCCGTGCGCTCATGTAGATAACGCGCATATTCTCACGAAGCGGAAGCAATTCCCGCGGGCAACGAATAATTGCCGGGGCACGATGTTGGTGCGGGTTTTTTTGCTCAAAAACGCATGTATTTAAATATGATAATGAATGAATACCTTCATCAAATTTTTCCTTCCTTTACTATAACTTTTTCCCATCTTTCTGGCAAGAGATGACGATAAAACGACTCTTCTTTTGAGTTGATCCATTCGTCGACGATTTTCGCACTTCTTCGAAATTATGAAAGTGTGTATCCTCTAAAGCGTGTTGCATCGACCGGAACAAATAATAATCGCATGGAGCAATGTCCGGAGACTACGCGGGTGCGGTAAGACTTCCCATTCGAGCTCTAATAGTGTTTGTTTCACTAATAACGCAACGCGAGGTCGAGCGTTGTCACGAAGAAGAATCACTTTCCGTCGTTTACTCGCAATTGGTGGTCGTTTTGGTCCAATGCTTGCTTCAACTTGTACAATTGGTGTCGATAACGATCAGTCGTGACAGTCTCATGCGGATTTAACAGCTCGTAGTACACTATCCCACCAAATACAGAGCATTACTTTTGAACCGTGAATCTTGCGTCTCGGAGTGGATGTTGATGATCCACCCATGATTTCTGCGTTCGGATTATCAAAATAGATGCACTTTTCATCCCCAGTAACAATCCGAGACAAAAGACTCTTCTTTTTTTGCCTGGCGATCAACGAAATGCAAATGTTCAAATGGCACTTTCCGATAATTGATGTCGAACCCATTTCCCTTCTTTCTGAATTTTTCCCATTTCATTCAAATGTTTGGTAACTGTTGTACGATCAACATTTAATGCTCTGGCAAGAGATGGATTCCACCACGATAAAACGACTCTTCTTTTGAGTTGATCCATTCGTCGACGAATTTTTGCACTTCTTCGAAAGTATGAAATTGTGTATCCTCTAAAGCGTGTTGCATCCACCGGAACAAATAATAATCGCATGGAGCAATGTCCGGAGAATACGCGGGGTGCGGTAAGACTTCCCATTCGAGCTCTAATAGTGTTTGTTTCACTGATGACGCAACGTGAGGTCGAGCGTTGTCACGAAGAAGAATCACTTTCCGTCGTTTACTCGCAATTGGTGTTCGATTTTGGTCCAATGCTTGCTTCAACTTGTACAATTGGTGTCGATAACGATCAGCCGTGACAGTCTCATGCGGATTTAACAGCTCGTAGTACACTATCCCACCAAATACAGAGCATTACTTTTGAACCGTGAATCTTGCGTCTCGGAGTGGATGTTGATGATCCACCCATGATTTTCTGCGTTTCGGATTATCAAAATAGATGCACTTTTCATCCCCAGTAACAATCCGAGACAAAAGACTCTTCTTTTTTTGCCTGGCGATCAACGAAATGCAAATGTTCAAATGGCACTTTCCGATAATTGATGTCGAACCCATTTCCCTTCTTTCTGAATTTTTCCCATTTCATGCAAATGTTTGGTAACTGTTGTACGATCAACATTTAATGCTCTGGCAAGAGATGGATTCCACCACGATAAAACGACTCTTCTTTTGAGTTGATCCATTCGTCGACGAATTTTCGCACTTCTTCGAAAGTATGAAATTGTGTATCCTCTAAAGCGTGTTGCATCCACCGGAACAAATAATAATCGCATGGAGCAATGTCCGGAGAATACGCGGGGTGCGGTAAGACTTGCCATTCGAGCTCTAATAGTGTTTGTTACACTGATGACGCAACGCGAGGTCGAGCGTTGTCACGAAGAAGAATCACTTTCCGTCGTTTACTCGCAATTGGTGGTCGTTTTTGGTCCAATGCTTGCTTCAACTTGTACAATTGGTGTCGATAACGATCAGTCGTGACAGTCTCATGCGGATTTAACAGCTCGTAGTACACTATCCCACCAAATACAGAGCATTACTTTTGAACCGTGAATCTTGCGTCTCGGAGTGGATGTTGATGATCCACCCATGATTTTCTGCGTTTCGGATTATCAAAATAGATGCACTTTTCATCCCCAGTAACAATCCGAGACAAAAGACTCTTCTTTTTTTGCCTGGCGATCAACGAAATGCAAATGTTCAAATGGCACTTTCCGATAATTGATGTCGAACCCATTTCCCTTCTTTCTGAATTTTTCCCATTTCATGCAAATGTTTGGTAACTGTTGTACGATCAACATTTAATGCTCTGGCAAGAGATGGATTCCACCACGATAAAACGACTCTTCTTTTGAGTTGATCCATTCGTCGACGAATTTTCGCACTTCTTCGAAAGTATGAAATTGTGTATCCTCTAAAGCGTGTTGCATCCACCGGAACAAATAATAATCGCATGGAGCAATGTCCGGAGAATACGCGGGGTGCGGTAAGACTTCCCATTCGAGTTCTAATATTGTTTGTTTCACTGATGACGCAACGTGAGGTCGAGCGTTGTCACGAAGAAGAATCACTTTCCGTCGTTTACTCGCAATTGGTGGTCGTTTTTGGTCCAATGCTTGCTTCAACTTGTACAATTGGTGTCGATAACGATCAGCTGTGACAGTCTCGTGCGGATTTAACAGCTCATAGTACACTATCCCACCAAATACAGAGCATTACTTTTGAACCGTGAATCTTGCGTCTCGGAGTGGATGTTGATGATCCACCCATGATTTTCTGCGTTTCGGATTATCAAAATAGATGCACTTTTCATCCCCAGTAACAATCCGAGACAAAAGACTCTTCTTTTTTTGCCTGGCGATCAACGAAATGCAAATGTTCAAATGGCACTTTCCGATAATTGATGTCGAACCCATTTCCCTTCTTTCTGAATTTTTCCCATTTCGTGTAAATGTTTGGTAACTGTTGTACGATCAACATTTAATGCTCTGGCAAGAGATGGATTCCACCACGATAAAATGACTCTTCTTTTCAGTTGATCCATTCGTCGACGAATTTTCGCACTTCTTCCAAATTATCAAAGTGTGTATCCTCTAAAGCGTGTTGCATCGACCGGAACAAATAATAATCGCATGGAGCAATGTCCGGAGAATACGCGGGGTGCGGTAAGACTTGCCATTCGAGTTCTAATAGTGTTTGTTTCACTGATGACGCAACGCGAGGTCGAGCGTTGTCACGAAGAAGAATCACTTTCCGTCGTTTACTCGCAATTGGTGGTCGTTTTTGGTCCAATGCTTGCTTCAACTTGTACAATTGGTGTCGATAACGATCAGTCGTGACAGTCTCATGCGGATTTAACAGCTCGTAGTACACTATCCCACCAAATACAGAGCATTACTTTTGAACCGTGAATCTTGCGTCTCGGAGTGGATGTTGATGATCCACCCATGATTTTCTGCGTTTCGGATTATCAAAATAGATGCACTTTTCATCCCCAGTAACAATCCGAGACAAAAGACTCTTCTTTTTTTGCCTGGCGATCAACGAAATGCAAATGTTCAAATGGCACTTTCCGATAATTGATGTCGAACCCATTTCCCTTCCTTCTGAATTTTTCCCATTTCATGCAAATGTTTGGTAACTGTTGTACGATCAACATTTAATGCTCTGGCAAGAGATGGATTCCACCACGATAAAACGACTCTTCTTTTCAGTTGATCCATTCGTCGACGAATTTTCGCACTTCTTCGAAAGTATGAAATTGTGTATCCTCTAAAGCGTGTTGCATCCACCGGAACAAATAATAATCGCATGGAGCAATGTCCGGAGAATACGCGGGGTGCGGTAAGACTTGCCATTCGAGCTCTAATAGTGTTTGTTACACTGATGACGCAACGCGAGGTCGAGCGTTGTCACGAAGAAGAATCACTTTCCGTCGTTTACTCGCAATTGGTGGTCGTTTTTGGTCCAATGCTTGCTTCAACTTGTACAATTGGTGTCGATAACGATCAGTCGTGACAGTCTCATGCGGATTTAACAGCTCGTAGTACACTATCCCACCAAATACAGAGCATTACTTTTGAACCGTGAATATTGCGTCTCGGAGTGGATGTTGATGATCCACCCATGATTTTCTGCGTTTCGGATTATCAAAATAGATCCACTTTTCATCCCCAGTAACAATCCGAGACAAAAGACTCTTCTTTTTTTGCCTGGCGATCAACGAAATGCAAATGTTCAAATGGCACTTTCCGATAATTGATGTCGAACCCATTTCCCTTCTTTCTGAATTTTTCCCATTTCGTGTAAATGTTGGGTAACTGTTGTACGATCGACATTTAATGCTCTGGCAAGTTCTGAATTGGATCGTGTTGGATTTTCGTGCAATAATGCTTGCAAATCTGCATTTTCAAGCTTTCTTGGTTGTCCCGAGCGTTCTTTGTCCTTCACACGTCTTAATTGATGGGGCAGAATCACCATAAGTTTCCGCAAGAATTCTATAACCGTCAGCCGCAGTTTTCTTTTGATTAAAAGACAAAAGCAACGCATGTCGAAAATGCTAAAGAGCTTTCGGAATTTGCATTTTTACGATGATATAAACACGACTGTTATTGCATCTATTGCTATAATGCTGCTAAATGTGATGGATAATGTCAACACTGTAAGAAACAACAGTTATCGGAACAAACTGACACTACAGCCATCTGTTGCAAAACCCTCAAAACTAAATCACACTCCTAATAATAAAGATTGAGGCACAGGAGAGAATCTCTGTACTTTGTTACACCTTTCTCTACGTCTCTCCACGTTTCGCGTGTCTGTGTAGATTGTAGCCGCGGGTACTTCTCTTGTTATCATCAGCGCGAAACGCGGTTGGATGTGAACTTTTGGAATAAAATTTCACGGAGATTGGGCGGACTTGAATGTACTTCGCGTGGATGTGCGCGTTCCCAGCATGTCGTTTTCCCATCTTGACAGCGCGCCGGGAAACCTGTCGTCACGATACGATTCTGGTTTCGGCGGCAATTTTCCGCGTCAGCGTGTAAGATCAACCCGAACTATGATGAATCGCTCGCAGCTACGATGATTGTTCTCTAGGCGGACGCTTGCGTTACGATTGCGGCATTCCAATTACGGTTTTATTACAGTTTCACGATCGCGCGCAAATCGGCTTTGTTCTAATAATGCGCGGATTACACGCGCGCATTGTAACGTAACAGCGCGGAACGGCGCGAGTGACGTGAATTTTCAAATGCGCCATAAACACGCGACGCGATCGCTAAAACTTTCTGCCCGTTTTATTATCGATGGTCCTCGTGGCGACGTTTCACGTCGAACAATTTAATCGGTATTGTCCGCGTTTTAATCGCGACGCGTCGGTTTCGCGGCATTGTAACTTGCCAATTGGCGCGGACCGAACAATAACACCCGTGAAATAAGGCATATATTCCAAGCGCGATGTCACTTCACCGCTGGTAACCTCAATTTTTCTATTGCAATTTTATTGGTGGAAAAAACACACGTCGCGCTAGCCGGACGGCGAGCGAGCGAGCGAGCAAAATCGATTTTTGCTCGATATTTAACGAAACACTGTCAGCCGTCTCCCCGGGAGCACAATCGAAATTGTCCCCCGCGGGAATACGCGCCGTTTAATGCAAAGCGTCCGAAAATCTGGCAGCTGATATTTCTACAAATCGGACAACGTGCCTTTACGCGCGCGGAATGCGCGCCATATATTTTTTAATCGCCATACGCTTTGCCACTTTGTCGGCACCCTCGCCTCCCTCCTCCCTTTCCTACGGCCTGGGAAACGTTATTTTTTGCAATACCGTGCGCTCATGTAGATAACGCGCATATCTCACGAAGCGGAAGCAATTCCGCGGGCAACGAATAATTGCCGGGGCACGATGTTGGTGCGCGACGCGCGGGCTACAATTTCACCGCGTTCCTCTCAAATGAGCGCCCCGTTGGTAGACGAGTTTTTCCGGTTGCCGGGCGTTTGTTTATCGGATGCAACGCAACGCTGCGAAACAGAAAGACGGACAACTGCGAATTGAATCTGGATCCTAGATGCTTCTTCCGCGCGGAGACTCGCGCGAGATGAATACTCATGCATGTTGAAGCTTATTAATCCTTCAGTTGTATAATTATTTAATTAATTGGATCTGACATCATTTGCTGTATGTATATTAAATATTTTGTTTGCACTTTAATGTGTTTGAAGTTTAAACTTTTATTTCATATATTTTATGTATATGTGTACATATAATATTTGTGTGTGCGGAAGCGCGCTTGTATTCGGTGGGAATAAAGATTTCATCTCGTGGCTGCGAGCGAGTTGAAGCTTTCCTCTAGCTTTTGTCAAGGCTTTCCACGTTGCTGCTCTTAGATATTCTTTGTTTCATTGTTGAAATGTATAAAGAGAAAGTGCTACTTGTTATTTCCGACGACAGCGCGGTGCTGACAATTGACGCATTATATAAAGAACAATAATCAATGCATTAAAAGGCTAAAAAAAGGAGGGAAGAAAGCTGAGGCAATTCGGAAAAAAGAAAGATTCAGGGAAGAAATGAAGAGTTTTCCCGTTCATCGAGTAACTGCAATCCGCCATCACAAGACGCCTTTTTCATGAGACAACGAACGAAATCGTTTGCGTGACGCTCGCGCTTGTCTTAAGCCGTCAATTCGTTCGTCCGTTCTTTGTGCATCGCCTAGTCGAGGGAAATTAACCGGTGCGCAAAATGGAAAATTTTAATGAGCTCGAAGGCACTTGTGTTTCGCGCCGTTTAAAAACATTCAAAGGAAATTCATCTCGCGTCAAGTTCAGATATCATGTTTTCCACATCGCAGCCTTTATTAAAATTATCGCCCGCTCATTAATATCGATCATTGACAAATCGATAAAGAGGTGGTCACCTTACGTGGCACACACGCACACATTTTCGCGGAAGCTCAAAATAGCACCCGTACGTGATGGTCACGCACACGCGTGACCAAAAAAAGAAAATCGATCGCGCGTGCATACACGCGATGCATTACGACGAATTTAGCGTCTCCGTGTTCAATTAGAGCATTAACGAGAGACATGCAATCTGCATATTCATGTGTCGCTTTTGTAAGATCTGGAAAGATAGTCGAGACTGATAGGTCGTATAGAGGATCGGAATGAAAACAAGTTGATCACAACAGTAGGAGTATTGGCCGTACAGCCTAAGACCTAGGCGTGTGAACCAGGGATCCCAGAGAGTTCGAGTTCAAATCTAAGGCAGTCTCCTAGTTATTTTTCGCCTCTTACAATTCAGAAGTGGGATAAAATCCGCTACCCCTCGAAGACAGTTGAGATTCATCCGCTACCCCTCGGAGAGGAGGGAGTTGAGAAGCAGCTGGCCGGTAGTGAAGCCTGAACATGGAGGTCGGGACGGACTCAGAGGGGTGAACCCACATGGAGGTTGGGAGGGACTCAGAAGAGTGAACCAAAAATGGATGTTGGGAGGACTCAGAAGAGTGAACCAAAAATGGAGGTTGGGAGGGACTCAAGTGGAGTGAACCGACGATTTGGAGACATTCGGGGACGAATGTAATGTCAGGCTGGCCGAGCTGTAAGATCTGGAAAGATAGTCGCGACTGACAGGTCGTATAGAGGATCGGAATGAAAACAAGTTGATCACAACAGTAGGAGTATTGGCTGTACAGCCTAAGACCTAGGCGTGTGAACCAGGGATCCCGGAGAGTTCGAGTTCAAATCTAAGGCAGTCTCCTAGTTATTTTTCGCCTCTTACAATTCAGAAGTGGGATAAAATCCGCTACCCCTCGAAGACAGTTGAGATTCATCCGCTACCCCTCGGAGAGGAGGGAGTTGAGAAGCAGCTGGCCGGTAGTGAAGCCTGAACATGGAGGTCGGGACGGACTCAGAGGAGTGAACCAACATGGAGATAGGGAAGGACTTAGAGGAGTGAACCAACATGGAGGTTGGGAGGGACTCAGAAGAGTGAACCAAAAATGGATGTTGGGAGGGACTCAGAAGAGTGAACAAAAAATGGAGGTTGGGAGGGACTCAAGTGGAGTGAACCGACGATTTGGCGACATTCGGGGACGAATGTAATGTCAGGCTGGCCGAGCTGTAAGATCTGGAAAGATAGTCGCGACTGACAGGTCGTATAGAGGATCGGAATGAAAACAAGTTGATCACAACAGTAGGAGTATTGGCTGTACAGCCTAAGACCTAGGCGTGTGAACCAGGGATCCCGGAGAGTTCGAGTTCAAATCTAAGGCAGTCTCCTAGTTATTTTTCGCCTCTTACAATTCAGAAGTTGGATAAAATCCGCTACCCCTCGAAGACAGTTGAGATTCATCCGCTACCCCTCGGAGAGGAGGGAGTTGAGAAGCAGCTGGCCGGTAGTGAAGCCTGAACATGGAGGTCGGGACGGACTCAGAGGAGTGAACCAACATGGAGATAGGGAAGGACTTAGAGGAGTGAACCAACATGGAGGTTGGGAGGGACTCAGAAGAGTGAACCAAAAATGGATGTTGGGAGGGACTCAGAAGAGTGAACAAAAAATGGAGGTTGGGAGGGACTCAAGTGGAGTGAACCGACGATTTGGCGACATTCGGGGACGAATGTAATGTCAGGCTGGCCGAGCTGTAAGATCTGGAAAGATAGTCGCGACTGACAGGTCGTATAGAGGATCGGAATGAAAACAAGTTGATCACAACAGTAGGAGTATTGGCCGTACAGCCTAAGACCTAGGCGTGTGAACCAGGGATCCCGGAGAGTTCGAGTTCAAATCTAAGGCAGTCTCCTAGTTATTTTTCGCCTCTTACAATTCAGAAGTGGGATAAAATCCGCTACCCCTCGAAGACAGTTGAGATTCATCCGCTACCCCTCGGAGAGGAGGGAGTTGAGAAGCAGCTGGCCGGTAGTGAAGCCTGAACATGGAGGTCGCGACGGACTCAGAGGAGTGAACCAACATGGAGATTGGGAAGGCCTCAGAGGAGTGAACCAACATGGAGGTTGGGAGGGACTCAAGTGGAGTGAACCGACGATTTGGCGACATTCGGGGACGAATGTAATGTCAGGCTGGCCGAGCTGTAAGATCTGGAAAGATAGTCGCGACTGACAGGTCGTATAGAGGATCGGAATGAAAACAAGTTGATCACAACAGTAGGAGTATTGGCTGTACAGCCTAAGACCTAGGCGTTTGAACCAGGGATCCCGGAGAGTTCGAGTTCAAATCTAAGGCAGTCTCCTAGTTATTTTTCGCCTCTTACAATTCAGAAGTGGGATAAAGCCGATACTCCTCGAAGACAGTTGAGATTCATCCGCTACCCCTCGGAGAGGAGGGAGTTGAGAAGCAGCTGGCCGGTAGTGAAGCCTGAACATGGAGGTCGGGACGGACTCAGAGGAGTGAATCAACATGGAGATTGGGAAGGACTCAGAGGAGTGAACCAACATGGAGGTTGGGAGGGACTCAGAGGAGTGAACCAACATGGAGGTTGGGAGGGACTCAGAAGAGTGAACCAAAAATGGATGTTGTAAGGGACTCAGAAGAGTGAACAAAAAATGGAGGTTGGGAGGGACTCAGAAGAGTGAACAAAAAATGGAGGTTGGGAGGGACTCAAGTGGAGTGAACCGACGATTTGGAGACATTCGGGGACGAATGTAATGCCAGGCTGGCCGAGCTGTAAGATCTGGAAAGATAGTCGAGACTGACAGGTCGTATAGAGGATTGGAATGAAAAGAAGTTGATCACAACAGTAGGAGTATTGGCCGTACAGCCTAAGACCTAGGCGTGTGAACCAGGGATCCCGGAGAGTTCGAGTTCAAATCTAAGGCAGTCGCCTAGTTATTTTTCGCCTCTTACACTTTTTTCTTCTCCTTCCTGCGGCGAGTATTATAGCCGTATCTGCTGATTCGGCTCTCCCGTGAACGTTCGCAAGATGAGTTAATCGCTCGGCGGCCTCTCACAGGCGAAATAGCGGGGCCACTCTTTCCGCGGTGCGGTCAGCTCCAACCCCCGGGGATTGGATTGATAAATTAGAGCGACAGCTCCCATCGGTGCTATCTTGGAATGTCCCCTGAAACTGCGGGCGTATTTCACCAACTGCGCTTTCCTGGGCTTCACCGAGAGAGTATCTCGATAAACGATGGTTGACGTAAACGCCGAAATCTCCGAAGTCTCCTCAACAAACTCTCCCCCATCTCTCTTCTCTTTCTCTGTTCTCTCTCTCTTTTTCTTGTAATCAAAGGTACTTTTATTATTCCGTCGCTGGATGCAGTCAGATAGAATTGAATAAACTTTCGCGAATGGGAAAAGACGATACGCCCCGTACAGGGGAAAGAGAAGCCCGCGGACGGAAGTCATGAAACGCGAACGGAATGCTCCCATTTTTATCGGAGTGTTATTTAAAGCGGAAGGGTGCCCTGGGATAACGATGTCAGCACCGTCGTAAAAGTATCACATTTCGCGTACATGTCCGTGGAATTTGCAAGCCGTTTTTACGTATAATCTCCCCTTTCCGAGTCGTTTAATGAAATTATGGAAGGTTATTTCTCTTTGTAACGGTGAAAATGGCTGTATTATCTCCGACAGCATTGCAAATAAAATTATGTGAAGGAGTGCGACGGAAGCGGTATCTCAATAGGTGACTGGCGGTATCCCGCGCGAGAGAGAGATGAAAGAGAGCACGACGTAAAGAGAATTATCGCGTGCACATGCTGTTTAAACTTACGTACAGTGGTGTGAATTAGACGAGTGCGGAAGGAAAATTGGCGAAATATAACTGCGACGCGCAAAAGAATCTCATTCGTTTCTTGATTAATTTATTACACCGTGCAGCACATATTGCGATCTATCGTTCGCGAGAAAATATGTTCGTTGCGTGTCATCATGGTGTTAGGCGAGTTAATTACGGCGGATATTATCCCGTTTTATCCTGCACATTAATGGACATGTAACAAAGTACTAATGTTGAGTCATTTGTTATCGCCGATTTCTCTCCATCTCGTTTGTCGACGCCTATCGTGATCATGGACCGTAATGCGGGTCGTCGAAATTTATGCGATCAAATATCTAACGTGAATGGATGTCAAAGGCGATCAAACACGTGCGGTCGCTGTCTTGTTCGGCGTAGATAAAAAAAGTGACAAATTTTGGTGACAAAGGATCCTATTTTTTACGCAGTGACTTTAGGCCGTTCGCGCGACTTTGAAATGCGATCCCATCCCTTACCTGTTTCAATTTCGCGGCTCTGCATTTATCTTTATTGATGATGAATATTCCGGATCCCGCGGACGCGCGTTGACAAAACTGTCGGGCCCGATAACGGAATGAATAGCAAGATAATAAATGAACGATAATAAATAACGTCGAACGCACACACGCGGAATTCTCTTCATATTTCAGTTAGCTGTTAATATAAAACATTACTTTTTCGTATAAAACAACTAAATATATTTATGATATTTTTGGTATTTATCATCAATTCTCTTTTAAATAGTAATGTAATAACAATATAATGTAATAAAAACATTGCATGCAACACGTTCGCGGTCGGCTCATAATTTTATTTTTGATTACCCCGACAAATTTCAATCTTCCAAGAGAATGCGTCGGAATTAGAAGAAAACTTCATGCTCGCTCACGACTATAAAGCACCCTGCAATTCCATGAAGAGCGGAACGAAGCGAGGACGTGCAAGTGTGCGACGTGGCGAACGCCACGAGAAATCTCAATTTAGACGGAAAGTTTGCTCCATCGCCCGCGA
Organism: Ooceraea biroi; assembly: GCF_003672135.1. NCBI lineage: Eukaryota > Metazoa > Arthropoda > Insecta > Hymenoptera > Formicidae > Ooceraea > Ooceraea biroi. The sequence goes on along the minus strand of NC_039518.1, from coordinate 3,149,149 downwards.
TCCCGAGATCTACCCCGCCAGCAGTTGGCAGCTAAAAAGTTTCACATTTCTTCATATAAATAATTGGTGACAATGATTCGTTTTTCCCCGCGGCGTACAAAGCACGCGTGGAAACTCGAGAGTCTTGAGAAAGCATCGAGGAGGATTTTCGCGGTTCTCCAACGCGGTTATATTGCAGCGAAGGATGAAAGCGTCACGCGAAGGTGACGATTTCTTCGGCACGGCGAGTGTAGGGTTTCCTCCAAGCTACGAGGACTAGCCGTTACGACGACGGGTCCGCCCTAACTCGTGCTTACGTAATCCCGCAGCACCTTGAAATTTATACTGCTAATACGGCACGGGTACGCTTTCACCCCGTATTTATTAACGTCCAGATTATACCACCCGCATAATGGAGTCGCGCCAAGTCGTTTCAGTAACAGAATTTAATAACGGGATCGTGTGGGCACAACCCGGCCTGGACTCCGGCGATGGCGACTGCTTCTTCTCATTGCGAGAGAGGAAACGTTCAACCCTATTCACGTCTACATTTAGCTATGTGAAACTTTCGTGACACCGCTGCCCCTCGGAGCTGCCAGGCTAAGATTCTCCTATACAGGGTGATTCGTATAAAGTGACCGATTTAATTATTAGTGAAATTTGAAGACATGAAAAAAGAGTTTATACCGATATGTTCAGTACAAAGGGGGACATGAGTGGAGGCGTTGAGGACATTTCAAAGTCAACTTCTTTTTTTTAATGGGATGCTGTATTTATATTTTTATAGGATAGTAGCCCTTTTTAATATAAATTTAATGATACATTACTAAAAAAACATTCAAGGTCAATCAAGGCCAAAAATACATGATAAAACAAAATTCAAATGTATGATCTGTATTTCTGTTCTTCACAATAAATGTTCAAAGTTTTGACCTTGAACTCGACGACGCAGATGAATTGTCTTGCTCGTGATATAATCCGTAATATTGAACGGGCACTATGTCTATGTCGATCTGGATATCGTTCATTTAATACTCTTGCAGTTTCAGCTGCATTTTTTCCACGTTCACCAAAACTTATCAAAATGTCTACAATTTGTGAATTATTGTAATTAGCCATTACGTTCAGTGCTACGACTAATCTCATACTAAGGCTGCGTTCGCTTTGGCACTCACAACGTTTGTAAGCATCACTTGTCCTTACAATCTTCGTAATAATAACATTATGATAGCAGTTTCCAAAGAAAACACGGCTCATAAACATAGACCTAGACATACTGAGAGCCAAAGCGAACGACAGACGGATATACAGATCATACATTTGAATTTTATTTTATCATGTATTTTTGGCCTTGATTAACCTTGAATGCTTTTATGTAAAATGTATCATTAAATTTATAGTAAAAAGGGCTACTATCCTATAAAATAAAAAATACAGCATCCCATTAAAAAAAAGAAGTTGACTTTGAAATGTCCTCAACGCCTCCACTCATAAAATAATCGTATCCGTTATGTGGTGTCCCCCTTTGTACTGAACATATCGGTATAAACTCTTTTTTTCATATGTCTTCAAATTTCACTAATAATTAAATCGTCACTTTATACGAATCACCCTGTATACCTACTAGAGAAATGTGTTACTTGAATTACAATTAACGCACTAACGCGCGTAGGGTCATTCGTGATAAATTTCTCTCGAGTGAGATTCACTTGATCGCGCACGCACAAATAATTTGCAAGAGATTGTGCAACTTATATATTTTAAATTGATATTTGTGCGCGTTGAATCAGCAGTGATTAATTAATTCGCGGTTAATTCGCGCTCGGAATAAATGAGCTCGTCGGTAATTTCGCGATTGTTTATTATAGACGAACATACAAAGCTTCTTTGGGAAGAATCTGTCATGGTGTTGTCGGCTTCGGATTTGAATAATGCATACGTGTACACGTCGTGTTATCCACGACAGTGTGCACCACACTTTTGATCGCTTACGCGAATCGTAAGTAGTTGCGAAGTAAATTTGCTTTCCTGAATTAGCGTTTAAATTGATGCCAGACCGATGCGTAAACGTGCAGCATGGAGTTTCACACTTCACCGTTGCAGGTGGATCATATTTTCTTTTGTCTTTTTTTCCGAACAGCTATCCGTGTACAATAAACAATGCGAATTGCAATTGGTGAACGTGTGCTTTTGCGACTGTGCCGTGCGCGCGCCATGTGCTGCTTCGATATGAAACCGATACGAAGTGTCTGGATTTTCGATTAACACGAAAATAATCCAAAATGCTCCAAAATGGTGAAAGTAGCAATTGCAATCGCTGTCGCGCGTGGATAATTTCGCTGCTATTTTGGTTTCCCACTTTTCCTGTTTTCTTTTTATATTTTTTTTTCATGTGATCATGTACAATAGTTTACATGATCAAATTTCGCATGAGTGGATTAATTCGGCAAGTTTATCGAATAAAAAACAAATGCTATTCCCATTTTATTGGTGCAGGAAATACTCCAAAATTATCATAAAATTGTGTATAGAGGAGAATCCCCTATTATGAGATATGCTCCTAATATGAGATACTGGAGTTTCTGCTAAACTAGTGAGTACCATCTGTTAATTCCACCACAAACTTATTACTCTTGATGTAAAATATATTTAGTGAAAACTTCATTGTCCGTTATTGCGTTTAGCTTTTGCAAGAAAAGGTTTGTGAAATTGTGAACATGTCAAAGGAACTTGAGGTAAGTCTTTAAACCTTGTTTATTACATAATAAAGAAATGGTTGGCAATAAATTCAGTATGCAATGATAGAGTAGAATCGTAGTAACAGGAAAATACGCGATTTGTTGAATTGCTTAATTGTAGAGGTTAGATTTCATGATCGCGGAACCGCTAGGCGCGTGGCTCGTATAATGAGATATTCAGGGCACTCTTAATATGAGATAATTATTGCTCGAATATGAAGAGTATGTAGTGTAATAAAAAGAAAGAAAATACTACGTTAAGGTTAAAGAAAAGTTAATACGAATTTATATTACGAATTTTTGCGTATTTAATTTTTATAGAATCTGATTATGGAGGTTAGAGAAACGAGGAAGCGTTGACAGTGGAATCGTGAAGATTTGGCGAAGGCTGTGGCAGCAATATTTTTATAAAAATATCTAATAAAGTTTTGTACTTGCAATACTGATGTATTTTGCACTTTTAACACCGATTTCTCAAGGTATCTTATATTAGGAGCACACTTTCGCGATCTTGCGTAAAGCTCGTTTTTCAAATTTGTTTAATTTTCAGAAAAAATAATATTTAAATTAGATTTTTCATTTCACCAACCTAAAGCTTATTAAATTCTCTTCAAGAGAACGTATTACATTTTAAAATTCTGCCTATAGATTTCCTTACATTCGGCAAAATCGATATGGTATCTCATAATCGGGGACTTTCCTCTAGTAAAAAAATAGTTTTATACATATATTGGGTCATTAAGTATGAAACTTTACAAATATAAAAGCGCCATCTTTAACATTTGTTATCTCAAATTTGGCGCCAGACGTCAGTATCAGGTTAGGTTAGTGTGATAGATGTATGTTCGCTCTTCAAATGTCATATTTGTTTCTTCAAATATCTTCATTAGTTTTATTGGTGGATTCTTTTTTATAGAACTATGGAAAAGTCCAAAATTCGTGTGATTTATGAATATGAGTTCCGCCATGGAACCACAGGGTCGGAGACAGCTCGTAATATCAACGCTGTATTTGGTGAAGGTTCAACTACTAAAGCAACGGTGGACAATTGGTTCAAAAACTTCAGAGATGGAGATTTCAGCCTCGCCAATGAGCCACGTGGAAGACCAAAGACGAAGGTGGATAATGATCACTTGAGAGCCGTAGTAGAGTCCGATCCATCTCAAAGTACACGTGAATTGGCATCGATATTCAATGTTTCCATACCCACCATATTGGTTCATTTAGCTGCAATTGGTAAGATAAAGAAGTTGGACAAATGGGTCCCGCACGAATTGACCGATGCGCAGCAGGCGCAACGTCTAGAGGCTTCCCTTTCTTTGCTTTCCCGTCACAAAAATGAATCTTTTTTTAATCGAATTGTGACCTGCGATGAAAAGTGGATACTCTACGACAATCGTAAACGCTCACATCAGTGGTTGAACGCTGATGAACCACCGAGACATCACGCGAAACCCAACATTACACAGAAGAAGCTTATGGTGACTGTTTGGTGGTCCAGGTCAGGTGTTATCTACTACAACTTTATGAAACCTGGTACATCGATAACGGCTGAAGTATATTGCAAGCAACTGGACGAAATGATGCAACAACTTGCTATTAAACAACCGAAATTGGTCAATCGGTCAATGCCAATCCTGTTGCATGATAATGCTCGACCGCACACTGCACGACTGACCGTGGCAAAGCTACGGGAGTTGGAATTGGAAACTCTCCGTCATCCACCATATTCACCAGATCTATCACCCACCGACTATCACTTCTTCCGGAATTTGGACAACTTGTTGGTGGGAAAATTGTTCAATTCTCAACAGGCAGTCGAAACAGCCTTCCGCGACTTCATCGATTCCTGTACTCCTGGCTTCTATAGTAGAGGCATAGACCAACTACCACTAAAATGGCAGAATGGTAGATAACATGGGCGCATACTTCGATTGAAAATAAATCATGTCCATGTGCCAAAAAATGCAAAAGTTTATGTTCTATTTGTAAAGTTTCATACTTAATGACCCAATATGAATATGAGTTCCGCCGTGGAACCACAGGGTCGGAGACAGCTCGTAATATCAACGCTGTATTTGGTGAAGGTTCAACTACTAAAGCAACGGTGGACAATTGGTTCAAAAACTTCAGAGATGGAGATTTCAGCCTCGCCAATGAGCCACGTGGAAGACCAAAGACGAAGGTGGATAATGATCACTTGAGAGCCGTAGTAGAGTCCGATCCATCTCAAAGTACACGTGAATTGGCATCGATATTCAATTTTTCCATACCCACCATATTGGTTCATTTAGCTGCAATTGGTAAGATAAAGAAGTTGGACAAATGGGTCCCGCACGAATTGACCGATGCGCAGCAGGCGCAACGTCTAGAGGCTTCCCTTTCTTTGCTTTCCCGTCACAAAAATGAATCTTTTTTTAATCGAATTGTGACCTGCGATGAAAAGTGGATACTCTACGACAATCGTAAACGCTCACATCAGTGGTTGAACGCTGATGAACCACCGAGACATCACGCGAAACCCAACATTACACAGAAGAAGCTTATGGTGACTGTTTGGTGGTCCAGGTCAGGTGTTATCTACTACAACTTTATGAAACCTGGTACATCGATAACGGCTGAAGTATATTGCAAGCAACTGGACGAAATGATGCAACAACTTGCTATTAAACAACCGAAATTGGTCAATCGGTCAATACCAATCCTGTTGCATGATAATGCTCGACCGCACACTGCACGACTGACCGTGGCAAAGCTACAGGAGTTGGAATTGGAAACTCTCCGTCATCCACCATATTCACCAGATCTATCACCTACCGACGTATCACTTCTTCCGGAATTTGGACAACTTGTTGGTGGGAAAATTGTTCAATTCTCAACAGGCAGTCGAAACAGCCTTCCGCGACTTCATCGATTCCTGTACTCCTGGCTTCTATAGTAGAGGCATAGACCAACTACCACTAAAATGGCAGAATGGTAGATAACATGGGCGCATACTTCGATTGAAAATAAATCATGTCCATGTGCCAAAAAATGCAAAAGTTTATGTTCTATTTGTAAAGTTTCATACTTAATGACCCAATATGAATATGAGTTCCGCCGTGGAACCACAGGGTCGGAGACAGCTCGTAATATCAACGCTGTATTTGGTGAAGGTTCAACTACTAAAGCAACGGTGGGCAATTGGTTCAAACACTTCAGAGATGGAGATTTCAGCCTCGCTAATGAGCCACGTGGAAGACCAAAGACGAAGGTGGATAATGATCACTTGAGAGCCGTAGTAGAGTCCGATCCATCTCAAAGTACACGTGAATTGGCATCGATATTCAATTTTTCCATACCCACCATATTGGTTCATTTAGCTGCAATTGGTAAGATAAAGAAGTTGGACAAATGGGTCCCGCACGAATTGACCGATGCGCAGCAGGCGCAACGTCTAGAGGCTTCCCTTTCTTTGCTTTCCCGTCACAAAAATGAATCTTTTTTTAATCGAATTGTGACCTGCGATGAAAAGTGGATACTCTACGACAATCGTAAACGCTCACATCAGTGGTTGAACGCTGATGAACCACCGAGACATCACGCGAAACCCAACATTACACAGAAGAAGCTTATGGTGACTGGTGGTCCAGGTCAGGTGTTATCTACTACAACTTTATGAAACCTGGTACATCGATAACGGCTGAAGTATATTGCAAGCAACTGGACGAAATGATGCAACAACTTGCTATTAAACAACCGAAATTGGTCAATCGGTCAATACCAATCCTGTTGCATGATAATGCTCGACCGCACACTGCACGACTGACCGTGGCAAAGCTACGGGAGTTGGAATTGGAAACTCTCCGTCATCCACCATATTCACCAGATCTATCACCTACCGACTATCACTTCTTCCGGAATTTGGACAACTTGTTGGTGGGAAAATTGTTCAATTCTCAACAGGCAGTCGAAACAGCCTTCCGCGACTTCATCGATTCCCGTACTCCTGGCTTCTATAGTAGAGGCATAGACCAACTACCACTAAAATGGCAGAAGTGTGTAGATAACATGGGCGCATACTTCGATTGAAAATAAATCATGTCCATGTGCCAAAAATGCAAAAGTTTATGTTCTATTTGTAAAGTTTCATACTTAATGACCCAATATTAACGAATATTATATAAGTCGACACTTATTAAAGTCTCATTGTTAAAATATTACCCAAAATTATAAACTCACCATTTCAATAAAGCGTGATGTTACCGGCGGCTCTTGACAATTCTGTTTTGCAAGAAAAACTTTTATGAATCTCTTTAGCTTTTGGCATTATCGTAAGCATGTACGCAGTTACAGAGAGGAGACAAGATGTTCCTTTCTCTATTAAAGTTTCCGTTGCACCCTTTAGCAATAACCAGCAATGCAAGTTGGCGCAACACACTGCTGCAGACTTAACGACCAGAGGCACTAACGAGCAAATAGATTCGGGCAACTATAAAAAAATTCTCAGGCCTTGTCGTAAGACGATTCGTTAGTTGACGACATTTATTCTATTTTTTTATTTTCGCAGCTAAAAGTTAGAAAGGAAAGTTGGATAAAGGATAATTTACGGGATTAACTCACAACGGTGCCCGCCATAACTTGTGACTTATGAGCGACTGTGCAATGTGAAATTAATTAAAGTTATTATATATCTTCCGCACGTGACAAGTTTTCTTTTTGAGATATTTAAGACATATTTAAGATAACTTCACTACGTAAGAGAACATCGTACGCGAGATATGCAATATCAAGAACAAATTAATAACTCAAAAATTAATATTCCTCTAATTTCGTCTAACTTCCTTGCAAGATAATTATTTTCCCCTCAACAATCCAGAGACAAATTCTGCTCATAACTATTAAAGTTAGTTTTAATAAAGCCGACTTGGTGCTTTCGTTTCGTCTTTTGCCGCCTTCACGGATTGAAGGGAGAAAGGAACGACGAGCACGAAGACAAACCTGTAAAAGCGAATGTGCGACTTCCGCGCTTTTCCGGTAAAAGATCAACGGCAACAAGATTCCGAGTGTTTGATCACTCCGCTCGATGGAAAGTAGGACAAGCGCGGCGAAATTAAGAATGCGCGTCGCTGGCAGCAAAAAAAATTAACGTGCAGTTTGAGCGAGTTAATGCACACACGAGGCGCCGTGAAATAAGGCTAACGGCATACATCGCACGTTAAAGTTAAATAATGCCGGCCGTGTATTCTTTTAAACGGCTCTTTCGGGACGCACTTCTTGCCCGGCGCTCGAACGCGTGCAGCGACTATGAAAAACGCGTCCGCATTTGCCTTTTACAAATATCCGTATATCTTCCACGGGATCGGTTCGATATGTCATAAATGCGCGCGCGATCTTCCCCAGTGGAGAGACCAGACCTTCGAGCAATCCACTTTTATCGTTGTTAATAAAGTCGCCCGCGTTCACGTATCTCACGCGGGAGACGCGTCATTTTACCTTCCCGTAGTGCATTGAAATTCATAAGTCGAACCCTCCGTCGCCTTTGCCACTCCGCCACTTAAAGTCAACGGATGGGCCGTTGGTATTCTCTCCGCCTCGCGCACCCCCGCGCTTGATTTTTTAGCGGGAGCCCTTACATCATCCGGAAGTCACGTTCTCCCGCTTGTCTCCGCGCTCGCGGGAAGAGGGTAGACCAATCCGGTTCGGAACACCGCGGGCGTGGAATCTTCATTTAAATTCGTCCCGAAAAGAGAATTTTAAAAGAATCGCTCGCTACCGGTCTCGCGCGCGCGAAGGACCGCGCCGACTAAATATTCAGTACCTGCACTAAAGTAATTTCGCCCGGGGCGCCGTTAGCAGTAAGTAGAATATTCATACGATATGCAATGTCCATTTTTCCCGCGGCGCGGTATACGATATCGTACCGCGTACCGGGCGAAGGGGTAACGCGCAGTCTTAAGGGGTGGTGCGCGAACTCGCAGTCCAATTAGCGCACATTTTGCCAAACGCGACAACGGTCCCCGGTCCTTCTCGCGCTCTCATTCCGAAATTCACGGTAAACATAATAACCTTCGGTCGGCTATTAACACAATTCTCGGAAATAATTTCGTCTCGCGTTCATTACGTGCCGTGAGTGTACGGTTCGGTGGTTCCCTGAAAACGACAGTTTGCCGATTTAATTATAATTAATACTTGCAAATTCACAGTAGTGTCATTTGCATTTTATCCCGCGTGCGTATTTTTTTCCATCTATTTTCTCTCTAGTAATTTTCAAAGAACCGTGCTCATCTCTCGTGCGCAGACCATACAAAGGGATCATACAAAGTAGCGCTTAACGCGTCAGCTGCGATCGTGTCAGCGGGGGCGTGAATTTTCGTGCGAAACGTGCGAAACGTGCGTTGTACGACAAGTTTCCGCAGCGAATTATTCTATTCGGTTGGCCAAAAAGTAATTGCGTTTTTTTAATATAAATAAAAGGCGAATTTTTCATGGGAAACAAAAACTTTATTAAACAATATATTGTCCATTTTGTTTGATTATCTTTTGCCATTTTTCGGGCAACTTCATGATTCCGCGCTCAAAAAAGTTCTTATCTTTTTCAGCAAAAAACAATTCCAACAACGATTTGATATCCTCATCGGCAGTAAAGGTTTTACCATTCAAGGCGTTTTGCAAAGAACGAAACAAATGGTAATCTGATGGTGCCAGGTCTGGCGAATATGGTGGATGTGGTAACACATCCCATCCAAGCTGCAACAATTTTTCACGAGTGACCAAACTTGTACGTGGTCTAGCGTTATCATGGTGAAACGCAACACCTTTGCGATTCACCAATTCTCGACGTTTCTGTTTGATGGCATCATTTAATTTATCCAGTTGACGACAGTATACGTCTGAATTAATGGTTTGATTCCTTGCAAGCAGCTCAAAGTACACAATACCTTTAAAGTCCCACCAGACTGACAGCATAATCTTTCTTTGGTGAATATCTGCTTTTCAAGTGCTTTCAGCAGGTTCATCACGATCTTTTTCGTTTGACGTTGTTGTAGACGATCAATTTTTCGTCGCCTGTTATCATACGTTTCAAAAATGGATCATTTTCCTCACGTTTCAAAAGAGAATCGCAGATGTCAATACGCTCAGTGAGATGGATTTCTTTGAGCTCATGTGGTACCCAAATATCGAGCTTACTAATGTATCCAAGTCGTTTTAAATGGTTTTCAACACTCGATTTCGATATGTTAAGATTCTCAGCAATCTCTCGGGTCGTTAAACGCCGATTGGAATCCATCAGTGCCTTTATTTTGTCATCATCAATTTCGATTGGCCTTCCCGAGCGTGGTGCATCTTTCACATTAAAATCTGCAGATCGAAATTTAGTAAACCAATTTTGACACTGCCGCAGCTTTAAAGCATCTTCGCCATATATTGGGTTGGCCAAAAAGTAATTGCGTTTTTTTTATATAAATAAAAGGCGAATTTTTCATGGGAAACAAAAACTTTATTAAACAATATATTGTCCATTTTGTTTGATTATCTTTTGCCATTTTTCGGGCAACTTCATGATTCCGCGCTCAAAACAGTTCTTATCTTTTTCAGCAAAAAACAATTCCAACAACGATTTGATATCCTCATCAGCAGTAAAGGTTTTACCATTCAAGGCGTTTTGCAAAGAACGAAACGAATGGTAATCTGATGGTGCCAGGTCTGGCGAATATGGTGGATGTGGTAACATCATGGTAACACATCCCATCCAAGCTGCAACAATTTTTCACGAGTGACCAAACTTGTACGTGGTCTAGCGTTATCATGGTGAAACGCAACACCTTTGCGATTCACCAATTCTCGACGTTTCTGTTTGATGGCATTATTTAATTTATCCAGTTGACGACAGTGTATACGTCTGAATTAATGGTTTGATTCCTTGCAAGCAGCTCAAAATACACAATACTTTTAGAGTCCCACCAGACTGACAGCATAATCTTTCTTTGGTGAATATCTGCTTTTCAAGTGCTTTCAGCAGGTTCATCACGATCTTTTTCGTTTGACGTTGTTGTAGACGATCAATTTTTCGTCGCCTGTTATCATCCGTTTCAAAAATCGATCATTTTCCTCACGTTTCAAAAGAGAATCGCAGATGTCAATACGCTCAGTGAGATGGATTTCTTTGAGCTCATGTGGTACCCAAATATCGAGCTTACTAATGTATCCAAGTCGTTTTAAATGGTTTTCAACACTCGATTTCGATATGTTAAGATTCTCAGCAATCTCTCGGGTCGTTAAACGCCGATTGGAATCCATCAGTGCCTTTATTTTGTCATCATCAATTTCGATTGGCCTTCCCGAGCGTGGTGCATCTTTCACATTAAAATCTGCAGATCGAAATTTAGTAAACCAATTTTGACACTGCCGCAGCTTTAAAGCATCTTCGCCATATATTGGGTTGGCCAAAAAGTAATTGCGTTTTTTTTATATAAATAAAAGGCGAATTTTTCATGGGAAACAAAAACTTTATTGAACAATATATTGTCCATTTTGTTTGATTATCTTTTGCCATTTTTCGGGCAACTTCATGATTCCGCGCTCAAAACAGTTCTTATCTTTTTCAGCAAAAAACAATTCCAACAACGATTTGATATCCTCATCAGCAGTAAAGGTTTTACCATTCAAGGCGTTTTGCAAAGAACGAAACGAATGGTAATCTGATGGTGCCAGGTCTGGCGAATATGGTGGATGTGGTAACACATCCCATCCAAGCTGCAACAATTTTTCACGAGTGACCAAACTTGTACGTGGTCTAGCGTTATCATGGTAAAACACAACACCTTTGCGATTCACCAATTCTCGACGTTTCTGTTTGATGGCATCACTTAATTTATCCAGTTGACGACAGTATACGTCTGAATTAATGGTTTGATTCCTTGCAAGCAGCTCAAAATACACAATACCTTTAAAGTCCCACCAGACTGACAGCATAATCTTTCTTTGGTGAATATCTGCTTTTCAAGTGCTTTCAGCAGGTTCATCACGATCTTTTTCGTTTGACGTTGTTGTAGACGATCGATTTTTCGTCGCCTGTTATCATACGTTTCAAAAATGGATCATTTTCCTCACGTTTCAAAAGAGAATCGCAGATGTCAATACGCTTAGTGAGATGACTTTCTTTGAGCTCATGTGGTACCCAAATATCGAGTTTACTAATGTATCCAAGTCGTTTTAAATGGTTTTCAACACTCGATTTCGATATGTTAAGATTCTCAGCAATCTCTCGGGTCGTTAAACGCCGATTGGAATCGATCAGTGCCTTTATTTTGTCATCATCAATTTCGATTGGCCTTCCTGAGCGTGGTGCATCTTTCACATTAAAATCTGCAGATCGAAATTTAGTAAACCAATTTTGACACTGCCGCAGTTTTAAAGCATCTTCGCCATGTACATCGCATAACTTTTTATGAGCTTGCACAGCGTTTTTCCCTTTTCGGAAGTAATAAAACAAAATATGAGGAAAATGTTCTTTTTGATTTTCCATTTTGAAATCGACGGCAAACAAACAATTGTTAACGAAATCGTGTACTTTCTTTTTGTAAAATATGCTTGAACTGTGAGTTGTTAACCTACATAATGATTTTGCGGTTTAGAATGAAGTTAGTTACATTTCGAGACATGTATGTCCATCTATTTGAAAAAAACGCAATTACTTTTTGGCCAACCCAATAATATGCCTTATTCGGTCACGTCACAGACGTCGACAGGATAAGCCGGGGGCTTTATCGTAACGTTGTATTACTAACTACCTACTAACTACCTGCTATTGAACGTCACTATCGACGTTACGTCGCGTTGCCCTGCGAGCGAGAATGCCAGTGCGCGAACGACTCCGTTTGAATGCCACCCTTGCGATTATGTACTAATAATATGTGTCGTGTGTTAACATCGTATCAACCTCTCGATGAAAGTGTATTATGTCGCGGCATATTATTGACCGCGAGTCAGTTGGAGGTATAGGCTTTCTCTGCACGCTGAATCGCAAAGATGAAAGGAAAGCGTGACTCTACTCGTCAAACACTACGACGGACGCTGTGCAATTCACCCCGAGTCTCTGCATCCCCTGACAATAAACGCCGGTCTCCGACTGGTGGGCGACGGCGACTCTCATCGATCGTACAGTTGGATGATAGGAGTACAAAAATAAAAGGATAGAAATAGAAGGGTCTCAAAATGAGCTCAACCTGTCTCACCTCGTTTCTGCATTCAGGTGATTCGCAACATCAGACGTCGTGTCACGTCGCGTTACATTACGTTAGATTACATTACGTAACGTTACGTTACGGAGCGGAGGCCCCGGTAACGTCAGGATCGCGGCACGTTGACGTCGAGGTACGTACCCTTGATGAAATCCACCGCCATCTCGAGCCCGTACGTGTCCTTGTCGCAGTCGTCAAGAATGTGCGCCCCGATCTTGACGCCCGGCACGATTTCCCGCTCGTTCAGGATATCCAGGGTGTAGAGCATCGCCTCTAACGCCTGCACGCCGCCCTGCGGCATCACGGGCCCGCACGTGACCGTGTCCTCCCTCTCGTGGACCATCATCAGGCCGCCCAGCACGAGATCACCTTCCACCACCGCCTCCTTCTTCACCGGCCAGTTCTTCATCGCGACGTAGCCGTTCGATTCCATCGATCGGAACTGCCGGTGTCGATGTCGGATCGGATGACGCACTTCTACTCGATCCCCGATGTGGTCCTCGTGGAATCTGCCGGATACTGGATCGAAGTTGTACCGATGGTGTCTGGCGGTCGCAAACGCCATCCAGTCCGCGTATCGATTCCACGTTGAGACGATCGGTTCCTCGATCTTCGGGACGCTGTCGATCCTCCTGGCCCATTGCTTCGTGTATCTCGAGCGTCGATCGTCGGCCGAGCAGATGCAGCTCAACAGTGCCAGGAGCAGAAACTTCATGACGTCATAATCGGTAAGTTATGGGCGCTTTGTTACTGGTATCGGGTTTCCTGGCCCGGCCGCGCGTTTATATGTGGTCTCTCCGAGCCGGTCTCGGCCTCTCGCTTGGCGGAGTCCTCGGGCTCTGTATTCGCGATGATTTACGTCGCCCTCTTCCTCGGCAATGCGGATAGCGAGCGGTATCAGCCTCGTGCGGCTCGCAGATCGGATGCTTCGCGCACGATCGACGAGAGAGAGACGTGCCGGCGCGTAGGGGCGTTTCGTGGGGACTCGATTGATCCCCAGTTTCTATACGTCATAGACGGTCGAGAATTGATTCGCGAGTTGAACCTCGCGCTATGCTGTCGGTTTTCGGATGCGTCGAGACAGAGACGTTACGCTATTGTAAGATCTGGAAAGATAGTCGAGACTGACAGGTCGTATAGAGGATCGGAATGTAAACAAGTTGATCACAACAGTCGGAGTATTGGTCGTACAGCCTAAGACCTAGGCGTGTGAACCAGGGATCCCGGAGAGTTCGAGTTCAAATCTAAGGCAGTCTCCTAGTTATTTTTCGCCTCTTACAATTCAGAAGTGGGATAAAATCCGCTACCCCTCGAAGACAGTTGAGATTCATCCGCTACCCCTCGGAGAGGAGGGAGTTGAGAAGCAGCTGGCCGGTAGTGAAGCCTGAACATGGAGGTCGGGACGGACTCAGAGGGGTGAACCAACATGGAGGTTGGGAGGGACTCAGAAGAGTGAACCAAAAATGGATGTTGGGAGGGACTCAGAAGAGTGAACCAACATGGAGGTTGGGAAGGCCTCAGAGGAGTTAACCAACATGGAGGTTGGGAGGGACTCAGAGGAGTGAACCAACATGGAGGTTGGGAGGGACTCAAGTGGAGTGAACCGACGATTTGGAGACATTCGGGGACGAATGTAATGTCAGGCTGGCCGAGCTGTAAGATCTGGAAAGATAGTCGAGACTGACAGGTCGTATAGAGGATCGGAATGTAAACAAGTTGATCACAACAGTAGGAGTATTGGCCGTACAGCCTAAGACCTAGGCGTGTGAACCAGGGATCCCGGAGAGTTCGAGTTCAAATCTAAGGCAGTCTCCTAGTTATTTTTCGCCTCTTACAATTCAGAAGTGGGATAAAATCCGCTACCCCTCGAAGACAGTTGAGATTCATCCGCTACCCCTCGGAGAGGAGGGAGTTGAGAAGCAGCTGGCCGGTAGTGAAGCCTGAACATGGAGGTTGGGAGGGACTCAGAAGAGTGAACCAAAAATGGATGTTGGGAGGGACTCAGAAGAGTGAACAAAAAATGGAGGGTGGGAGGGACTCAAGTGGAGTGAACCGACGATTTGGAGACATTCGGGGACGAATGTAATGTCAGGCTGGCCGAGCTGTAAGATCTGGAAAGATAGTCGCGACTGACAGGTCGTATAGAGGATCGGAATGAAAACAAGTTGATCACAACAGTGGGAGTATTGGCCGTACAGCCTAAGACCTAGGCGTGTGAACCAGGGATCCCAGAGAGTTCGAGTTCAAATCTAAAGCAGTCTCCTAGTTATTTTTCGCCTCTTACAATTCAGAAGTAGGATAAAATCCGCTACCCCTCGGAGAGGAGAGAGTTGAGAAGCAGCTGGCCGGTAGTGAAGCCTGAACATGGAGGTCGGGACGGACTCAGAGGAGTGAACCAACATGGAGATTGGGAAGGACTCGGAGGAGTGAACCAACATGGAGATTGGGAAGGACTCAGAGGAGTGAACCAACATGGAGGTTGGGAGCGACTCAGAAGAGTGAACCAAAAATGGAGGTTGGGAGGGACTCAGAAGAGTGAACAAAAAATGGAGGTTGGGAGGGACTCAAGTGGAGTGAACCGACGATTTGGAGACATTCGGGGACGAATGTAATGTCAGGCTGGCCGAGCTGTAAGATCTGGAAAGATAGTCGCGACTGACAGGTCGTATAGAGGATCGGAATGAAAACAAGTTGATCACAACAGTAGGAGTATTGGCCGTACAGCCTAAGACCTAGGCGTGTGAACCAGGGATCCCGGAGAGTTCGAGTTCAAATCTAAGGCAGTCTCCTAGTTATTTTTCGCCTCTTACAATTCAGAAGTGGGATAAAATCCGTTACCCCTCGAAGACAGTTGAGATTCATCCGCTACCCCTCGGAGAGGAGGGAGTTGAGAAGCAGCTGGCCGGTAGTGAAGCCTGAACATGGAGGTCGAGACGGACTCAGAGGAGTGAACCAACATGGAGATTGGGAAGGACTCAGAGGAGTGAACCAACATGGAGGTTGGGAGCGACTCAGAAGAGTGAACCAAAAATGGATGTTGGAAGGGACTCAGAAGAGTGAACAAAAAATGGAGGTTGGGAGGGACTCAAGTGGAGTGAACCGACGATTTGGAGACATTCGGGGACGAATGTAATGTCAGGCTGGCCGAGCTGTAAGATCTGGAAAGATAGTCGCGACCGACAGGTCGTATAGAGGATCGGAATGAAAACAAGTTGATCACAACAGTGGGAGTATTGGTCGTACAGCCTAAGACCTAGGCGTGTGAACCAGGGATCCCGGAGAGTTCGAGTTCAAATCTAAGGCAGTCTTCTAGTTATTTTTCGCCTCTTACACTATTTTTAATTAAATTCCGACGTCCGGCTCTCTCACGGATTTGTAGCATCGTTCATCCGAACCGAATGTTCCTCCAATTACGTGAAACGATTTTACGTAATTCAATATGTGCGGCTGGTTGTAGGGAATGTTTAATTTGGAGGGTATCGACGAGAAGAAAATACATCTACAATAGAGAGAAACATTAATGAGATTAGGCAGAGACTAAGATTAGCTCGAGTTGAAACGAAATTTATACAAGATCTCCGGTGATTGCGGTGTATCTCGTGGTTTGCACAGGAGACATGATAATATTGGCGCAAGGGAGGGTATGTCGCAATATGTCGCCAGTGAATGGCAGAAACTAGCTGCGAGGAGATCTAGAAACACACACAGAGCCGACATGTACGTGTGACACTGCGTGCGTGATCCTCCGCCTGCACTATTATGCAGCGTCTGTCTTTTCTCGTGTTCCAGCGACTTCCCGCATGGAGTTTCACGTGCGACCTTTGCACTGCCACGACGTTCTTCAGCGTGCCTCGAAGGGTAAAACGCGAGGGTGAATTAACGCGGCCGGATCGTCGAGACGTTTGCCGATTTGAGCGGCGTTATTTGCGCGCTAAAGTCGGAATTTATCGCCGACCTGGATCTCGCCATTGTTTTCGCGCGATAACTTATCACGTTCCCGAAAATAAAGAAAAAGGGTTAATATTTATTGCCCGTTATCCAGCAACCCTCTTCTTCTTCTTCTTCTTCTTTTTTAACGTTCCGTGTTTAATCGGGCATTAAACGGGGTATTTTACAGGGGGAGAATGATGGCTGACTGTGACCAATGTTCATCTTATCTGCAAATTCATCCTGTGTCGATGTTGAAGCAGGCGATGACGCAACGTTACGACAGTAATGATCTCTGACTTCCAATGGTTTAACGGCGCGTTCTTCGCCCGCCAGGACGGACATTTGCGGACGTTTCCAGCATACGTCGAGCGCGGTGGCGAGCGACAGAACCGGAAACCCTCTCTAGCGAGGCGATCGTTATCCCGAACGCCGTCAGGTCCGGGGCAACCGCACTGTCGTACTTTGATAGCGGGCCTCCCGAGCTTCGTATCCGCAGGTGTTCGCGCGAGCCGCAAGTTTAAATTGCTCGGTCACAAAGTGCTCGAGCACGGGATAGAGGGATGGCAAACGTGAGGGGGTGCGGTCGCGCGTCGATAACAGCTCTCCAGCCGCCAGTAATTAAAAACTTGGACGCGGACGCCGGAAGTTGCCGCGGCAACCTTGTCGAACTTCCGCCGCGGAAAGACGATGACAACGACGACGGCAGCGAAGGAACCGCGAGATCCGCGAAGTTTGATGGTTCGTCGACGCGATGCGTGTACCTGTTGCTCGGCTTCTGGCGGAAGCTTTGCTTCGGCCTTGCCCTCGCGCGACTTCTTCGCCCGGTCGCGCGCGTGGACGTGCGTTTTCCCGAGCCGGCGGCTGGAAATGCTTCGTAATCCCACGCGTGATCGTTCGATATAAGCACGGCCGAGTGTCACCCCACGCGACCTGTTGCTCGCTATCCCTGCGTTGGCCGTTGCCGTACTCGTGCAATGAAGAGAGAGAAAGAGAGAGAGAGAGAGAGAGAAAGAGAGAGAGAGAGAGAGAGAAAGAGAGAGAGAGAGAGAGGGTGACCGCTGTCAAAAGCAGAAACGACGCGGTTCTCGCACGAATTTCCCGTTGACGTTTCCTCGACGGAAATCTTGCGACTTGACGCAGCTGTTTAATGTGCATCACACGATGTTTGTGGGGACAAATGCGGACGGCTAGATTAATCGAGTTTCACAGTCATGCGAGAGGCCAAGTATTGCCTCCAGTATTTCGATAAAGTATTCGCAATTTCAAGAGAAAATGCGTGACAGTTGATGTGCTGATTCGTTATATCTTCATCCCGGTGATCCCACTAGTGAAACAGTGGTATATGTCATTACGTGTCATGTTTTCGCTACAAATTTTGCAAACGATTGCGAATTATTTTCGTTACAAACAATAGAATTGATGTAGTGCCCATACGTTATCAGCGAGAGCTCAATAGTCCTGTTCTTTTGATATTGTCAAATAATATTGATACATATCATTGTGAATTGATTGCGTTGAGCTCGCCACTCACGCAAGTGCATATCCGTCGTCGACCGTGCTCTTTTAATTCTATCTGGCAATATTTTGCAAACGACTTTATTTACGGCCCGAAAATTCGGTAATACGCAGAGCGCCGCGTCTGGCAGCGTGTACGTCGAATAAACTACTAAATAACGATAACGACGCGGTGGTGATATATCGAGGTGCATA
This sequence comes from Ooceraea biroi, assembly GCF_003672135.1. Classification (NCBI taxonomy): domain Eukaryota; kingdom Metazoa; phylum Arthropoda; class Insecta; order Hymenoptera; family Formicidae; genus Ooceraea; species Ooceraea biroi. The sequence continues at coordinate 3,130,569 of NC_039518.1, read as the reverse complement.
GCAAAATCGATTTAGATTTGAACTCGAACTCTCCGGATCCCTGGTTCACACACGCCTAGTCTTAGGCTGTACGGCCAATACTCCACTGTTGTGATAATTGTTTTCATTCCGATCCTCTATACGACCTGTCGGTCGCGACTATCTTTCCAGATCTTACAGCTCGGCAGCTGACATTACATTCGTCCCGAATGTCTCAAATCGTCGGTTCCTCCACTTGAGTCCCTCCAACCTCATTTTTTGTTCACTCTTCTGAGTCCCTCCAACATCCATTTTTGGGTTCACCCTGACGTCCCCCTCCATGTTGGTCCACTCCTCTGAGTCCACCTCCATGTTGGTCGATCATTAATTATGGCACTCCTCTGAGTCCGTCCCCGACCTCCATGTTCAGGGCTTCACTACCGGCCAGCGCTTCTCAACTCTCCTCCTCTCGCGAGGGGTTAAGCGGATTTTATCCACTTCTGAATTTGTAAGAGAGGCGAAAAATAACTAGGAGACTGTTTAGATTTGAACTCGACTCTCTCGGGATCCCTGGTTCACACCGCCTAGGTCTTAGGCTGTACGGCAATACTCCTACGTTGTGATCAACTTGTTTTCACATTCCATCCTATACGACTGTAGTCTCGACTATCTTTCCAGATCTTACAGCTCGGCCAGCCTGAATTACATTGTCCCCGAATGTCTCCAAATCGTCGGTTCACCTCCTCTTGAGTCCCTCCACCCTCCATTTTTTGTTCACTCTTCTGAGTCCTCCCAATACCATCTTTTGGTTACTCTTCTGAGTCCTCCAACCTCCATGTTGGTTCACCCTGATCCTTCCAATCTTATGTCTCTGAGTCCGACCTGCTTCATGGCAGCTTTAACTCCCTCCTCTCCGAGGGGTAGCGGATGAATCTAACTTCTTCGAGGGTAGCGGATTTTTCACTTTGAATTGTAAGAGGCGAAAATAACTAGGAGACTGCCTTAGATTTGAAAACTTCGAACTCTCCGGGATCCCTGGTTCACACGCCTAGGTCTTAGGCTGTACGGCCATACTCCACTGTGTGATCAAACTTGTTTCATTCCGATCCTCTATACGACTGTCAGTCTCGACTATCTTTCCAGATCTTACAGCTCGGCAGCCTGACATTACATTCGTCCCGAATGTCTCAAAATGTCGGTTCACTCCACTTGAGTCCTCCCAACCTCCATTGTTTCGTTCACTCCTTCTGAGTCCTCCAACCATCCATGTTGGTTAACTCCTCTGAGCCTTCCCAACCTCATGTTGGTTCACGTCCTTCTGAGTCTTCCAATTCCATTTGGTACTCTTCGAGTTCCAACTCCATGTTGTTCACTCTGAGTCGTCCCGACCTCCATGTCAGGCCTTCACTACCGGCCAGGCTCTTCTCACTCCTCCTGCTGTATCGAACTCTGCTTCGAGGGGTAGCGGATTTTATCTACTTCTGAATTGTAAGAGGCGAAAAATAACTAGGAGACTGCTTTAGATTTGAACTCGAACTCTCCGGGATCCCTGGTTCACACGCCTAGGTCTTAGGCTGTACGGCAATACTCCGCTGTTGTGATCAACTTGTTTTCATTCCGATCCTCTATACGACCTGTCAGTCTCGACTATCTTTCAGTCTTAAATAGCGTAACGTCTGTCTCGACGCATCCGAAAACGCGACAGCAATAGCGCGAGTTCAACTCGCGAATCAATTCTCGACGTCCTATGACGTATAGAAAACTGGGATCAATCGAGTCCCCACGAAACGACCCTACGCGCCGGCACGTCTCCTCTCTCGTCGATCGTAGCGCGAAGCATCCGATCTGCGCAGCCGCACGAGCTGATACCGCTCGCTATCCGCATTTGCCGAGGAAGAGGGCGACGTAAATCATCGCCGAATACAGAGCCCGAAGATCCGCCAAGCGAGAGGCCGAGACCCGGACTCGAGAGACCACATATAAACGCGCGCGCGGGCAGGACACCGATACCAGTAACAAAGCGCCCATAACTTACCGATTATGACGTCATGAAGTTTCTGCTCCTGACACTGTTGAGCTGCATCTGCTCGGCGGACGATCGACGCTCGAGATACACGAACATGGCCCAGGAGTGACAGCGTCCGAAGATCGAGGACCGATCCGTTTCACGTGGAATCGTAACGCGGACTGGATGGCGTTTGCGACCGCCAGCACGCCTCGGTACAACTTCATTCCAGTATCCGGCAGATTCCACGAGGAACGACATCGGGAGAGTATTCTCGGGGCGAGAGCGGTCACGAAGTGCGCTCGGTGGGACTGTCATGAGGAAGGTGCATTCACCGAGAGGTGATTCGTCGGCATACGGGACGTTGGTACAGTCGACGGCTCACGGGATCGGTTCTGCCATGAGACCGAGAGTTGCGCCGGTGGCAGTGACAACGAGTAGGAAGGTGCGGTACTTTACGCGTGCGCCATGCTCGGGTCGCCTTGGGAGACTGATTGGCTGTCGGTCCAGCGCGAGTGTGATAGGGACGCATGAGCGTATGGGCTGGCCCCGGTGTGAGTGGACCGCTTCACGCTGGAGAGCGGCCTCTGCGAGATGCGTCTCACGAGCAGCGAATACGTGCTCTATAATTGGAGCCACTCAGGAGGTAACCTCCCTGGGTCCGTGAGATGCTTCTGCGGCACGCGCGCGGCTCAACGGCTCATGATGCGCCGGCCCGTCCGCGATCCGGGCAGGCCGGGCGGTCGGTGCCGCTGACGCGGCATTGCGCGTGCGCGCTTGTCGGATTGGGGCATGCGGGCTCCCTGCATCTGCAGGAGGAACGAAAGCGGGAAATCGTGCGGGCGTAAGATCGGGGCCACATTCTTGACGAACTGCGACAAGGAACGTACGGGCTCGAGATGGCGTGGATTTCATCAAGGTACGTACTCGACCTCAACCGTGCCGCGATCCTGACGTACCGGGGCTCTCCGCTCCGTTAACGTATAGTTAACGTAATGTAATCTAACACGTAATGTAACCGACGTGACACGACGTCTGATCGTTGCGAATCACTGAATGCAGAACACGAGGTGAACAGGTTGAGCTCATTTTGAGACCCTTCTAATTCTATCGCTTTTATTTTTGTATCTATCATCCACTGTACGATCGATGAGAGTCGCCGTCGCCCACCAGTCGGAGACCGGCGTTTATTGTCAGGGGAAATGCAGTGAACCTCCGTTTGAATGCCACCCTTGCGATTATGTACTAATAATATGGTGCGTGTGTTAACATCGTATCAACCTCTCGATGAAAGTGTATTATGTCGCGGCATATTATTGACGCGAGTCAGTTGGAGGTATAGGCTTTCTCTGCACGCTGAATCGCAAAGATGAAAGGAAAGCGTGACTTACTCGTCAAACACTACGACGGACGCTGTGCAATTCACCGAGTCTCTGCATCCCCTGACAATAAACGCCGGTCTCCGACTGGTGGGCGACGGCGACTCTCATCGATCGTACAGTTGGATGATAGGAGTACAAAAATAAAGGATAGAAATAGAAGGGTCTCAAAATGAGCTCAACCTGTCTCACCTCGTTTCTGCATTCAGGTGATTCGCAACATCAGACGTCGTGTCACGTCGCGTTACATTACGTTAGATTACATTACGTAACGTTACGTTACGGAGCGGAGGCCCGTAACGTCAGGATCGCGCACGTTGACGTCGAGGTACGACCCTTGATGAAATCCACCGCCATCTCGAGCCCGTACGTGTCCTTGTCGCAGTCGTCAAGAATGTGCGCCCGATCTTGACGCCGCACGATTTCCCGCTCGTTCAGGATATCCAGGGTGTAGAGCATCGCCTCTAACGCCTGCACGCCGCCCTGCGGCATCACGGGCCCGCACGTGACCGTGTCCTCCCTCTCGTGGACCATCATCAGGCCGCCCAGCACGAGATCACCTTCCCACACGCCTCCTTCTTCACCGGCCAGTTCTTCATCGCGACGTAGCCGTTCGATTCCATCGATCGGAACTGCCGGTGTCGATGTCGGATGGGATGACGCACTTCTACTCGATCCCCGATGTGGTCCTCGTGGAATCTGCCGGATACTGGATCGAAGTTGTACCGATGGTGTCTGGCGTCGCAAACGCCATCCAGTCCGCGTATCGATTCACGTTGAGACGATCGGTTCCTCGATCTTCGGACGCTGTCGATCCTCCTGGCCCATTGCTTCGTGTATCTCGAGCGTCGATCGTCGGCCGAGCAGATGCAGCTCAACAGTGCCAGGAGCAGAAACTTCATGACGTCATAATCGGTAAGTTATGGGCGCTTTGTTACTGGTATCGGGTTTCCTGGCCCGGCCGCGCGTTTATATGTGGTCTCTCCGAGCCGGTCTCGGCCTCTCGCTTGGCGGAGTCCTCGGGCTCTGTATTCGCGATGATTACGTCGCCTCTTCCTCGGCAATGCGGATAGCGAGCGGTATCAGCCTCGTGCGGCTCGCAGATCGGATGCTTCGCGCACGATCGACGAGAGAGAGACGTGCCGGCGCGTAGGGGCGTTTCGTGGGACTCGATTGATCCCCAGTTTCTATACGTCATAGACGGTCGAGAATTGATTCGCGAGTTTGAACCTCGCGCTATGCTGTCGTTTTTCGGATGCGTCGAGACAGAGACGTTACGCTATTGTAAAATCTGGAAAGATAGTCGAGACTGACAGGTCGTATAGAGGATCGGAATGAAACAAAGTTGATCACAACAGTCGGAGTATTGGTCGTACAGCCTAAGACCTAGGCGTGTGAACCAGGGATCCCGGAGAGTTCGAGTTCAAATCTAAGGCAGTCTCCTAGTTATTTTTCGCCCTTTACAATTCAGAAGTGGGATAAAATCCGCTACCCCTCGAAGACAGTTGAGATTCATCCGCTACCCCTGCGAGAGGAGGGAGTTGAGAAGCAGCTGGCCGGTAGTGAAGCCTGAACATGGAGGTCGGGACGGACTCAGAGGGTGAACCAACATGGAGGTTGGGAGGGACTCAGAAGAGTGAACCAAAAATGGATGTTGGGAGGGACTCAGAAGAGTGAACCAACATGGAGGTTGGGAAGGCCTCAGAGGAGTTAACCAAACTGGAGGTTGGGAGGGACTCAGAGGAGTGAACCAACATGGAGGTTGGGAGGACTCAAGTGGAGTGAACCGACGATTTGGAGACATTCGGGACGAATGTAATGTCAGGCTGGCCGAGCTGTAAGATCTGGAAAGATAGTCGGACTGACAGGTCGTATAGAGGATCGGAATGTAAACAAGTTGAAAACAGTAGGAGTATTGGCCGTACAGCCTAAGACCTAGGCGTGTGAACCAGGGATCCCGGAGAGTTCGAGTTCAAATCTAAGGCAGTCTCCTATTATTTTTCGCCTCTTACAATTCAGAAGTGGGATAAAATCCGCTACCCCTCGAAGACAGTTGAGATTCATCCGCTACCCCTCGGAGAGGAGGGAGTTGAGAAGCAGCTGGCCGGTAGTGAAGCCTGAACATGGAGGTTGGGAGGACTCAGAAGAGTGAACCAAAATGGATGTTGGGAGGGACTCAGAAGAGTGAACAAAAAAGGAGGGTGGGAGGGACTCAAGTGGAGTGAACCGACGATTTGGAGACATTCGGGGACGAATGTAATGTCAGGCTGGCCGAGCTGTAAGATCTGGAAAGATAGTCGCGACTGACAGGTCGTATAGAGGATCGGAATGAAAACAAGTTGATCACAACAGTGGGAGTATTGGCCGTACAGCCTAAGACCTAGGCGTGTGAACCAGGGATCCAGAGAGTTCGAGTTCAAATCTAAAGCAGTCTCCTAGTTATTTTTCGCCTCTTACAATTCAGAAGTAGGATAAAATCCGCTACCCTCGGAGAGGAGAGAGTTGAGAAGCAGCTGGCCGTAGTGAAGCCTGAACATGGAGGTCGGACGGACTCAGAGGAGTGAACCAACATGGAGATTGGGAAGGACTCGAGGAGTGAACCAACATGGAGATTGGGAAGGACTCAGAGGAGTGAACCAACATGGAGGTTGGGAGCGACTCAGAAGAGTGAACCAAAAATGGAGGTTGGGAGGGACTCAGAAGAGTGAACAAAAAATGGAGGTTGGGAGGGACTCAAGTGGAGTGAACCGACGATTTGGAGACATTCGGGACGAATGTAATGTCAGGCTGGCCGAGCTGTAAGATCTGGAAAGATAGTCGCGACTGACAGGTCGTATAGAGGATCGGAATGAAACAAGTTGATCACAACAGTAGGAGTATTGGCCGTACAGCCTAAGACCTAGGCGTGTGAACCAGGGATCCCGGAGAGTTCGAGTTCAATCTAAGGCAGTCTCCTAGTTATTTTTCGCCTCTTACAATTCAGAAGTGGGATAAAATCCGTTACCCCTCGAAGACAGTTGAGATTCATCCGCTACCCTCGGAGAGGAGGGAGTTGAGAAGCAGCTGCCGGTAGTGAAGCCTGAACATGGAGGTCGAGACGGACTCAGAGGAGGAACCAACATGGAGATTGGGAAGGACTCAGAGGAGTGAACCAACATGGAGGTTGGGAGCGACTCAGAAGAGTGAACCAAAAATGGATGTTGGAAGGGACTCAGAAGAGTGAACAAAAAATGGAGTTGGGAGGGACTCAAGTGGAGTGAACCGACGATTTGGAGACATTCGGGACGAATGTAATGTCAGGCTGGCCGAGCTGTAAGATCTGGAAAGATAGTCGCGACCGACAGGTCGTATAGAGGATCGGAATGAAAACAAGTTGTCAAACTTGTAACGAAAATAATTCGCATCGTTGCAAATTTGTAGCGAAAACATGACACGTAATGACAATATACCACTGTTTCACTAGTGGATCACGATGAAGATATAACGAATCAGCACATCAACTGTCACGCATTTTCTCTTGAAATTGGAATACTTTCGAAATACTGGAGGCAATACTTGGCCTCTCGCATGACTGTGAAACTCGATTAATCTAGCGTCCGCATTTGTCCCACAAACATCGTGTGATGCACATTAAACAGCTGCGTCAAGTCGCAAGATTTCCGTCGAGGAAACGTCAACGGGAAATTCGTGCGAGAACCGCGTCGTTTCTGCTTTTGACAGCGGTCACCCTCTCTCTCTCTCTCTTTCTCTCTCTCTCTCTCTCTCTTTCTCTCTCTCTCTCTCTCTCTTTCTCTCTCTTCATTGCACGAGTACGGCAACGGCCAACGCAGGGATAGCGAGCAACAGGTCGCGTGGGGTGACACTCGGCCGTGCTTATATCGAACGATCACGCGTGGGATTACGAAGCATTTCCAGCCGCCGGCTCGGGAAAACGCACGTCCACGCGCGCGACCGGCGAAGAAGTCGCGCGAGGCAAGGCCGAAGCAAAGCTTCCGCCAGAAGCCGAGCAACAGGTACACGCATCGCGTCGACGAACCATCAAACTTCGCGGATCTCGCGGTTCCTTCGCTGCCGTCGTCGTTCATCGTCTTTCCGCGGCGGAAGTTCGACAAGGTTGCCCGCGCAACTTCCGGCGTCCGCGTCCAAGTTTTTAATTACTGGCGGCTGGAGAGCTGTTATCGACGCGCGACCGCACCCCCTCACGTTTGCCATCCCTCTATCCCGTGCTCGAGCACTTTGTGACCGAGCAATTTAAACTTGCGGCTCGCGCGAACACCTGCGGATACGAAGCTCGGGAGGCCCGCTATCAAAGTACGACAGTGCGGTTGCCCCGGACCTGACGGCGTTCGGGATAACGATCGCCTCGCTAGAGAGGGTTTCCGGTTCTGTCGCTCGCCACCGCGCTCGACGTATGCTGGAAACGTCCGCAAATGTCCGTCCTGGCGGGCGAAGAACGCGCCGTTAAACCATTGGAAGTCAGAGATCATTACTGTCGTAACGTTGCGTCATCGCCTGCTTCAACATCGACACAGGATGAATTTGCAGATAAGATGAACATTGGTCACAGTCAGCCATCATTCTCCCCCTGTAAAATACCCCGTTTAATGCCCGATTAAACACGGAACGTTAAAAAAGAAGAAGAAGAAGAAGAAGAGGGTTGCTGGATAACGGGCAATAAATATTAACCCTTTTTCTTTATTTTCGGGAACGTGATAAGTTATCGCGCGAAAACAATGGCGAGATCCAGGTCGGCGATAAATTCCGACTTTAGCGCGCAAATAACGCCGCTCAAATCGGCAAACGTCTCGACGATCCGGCCGCCGTTAATTCACCCTCGCGTTTTACCCTTCGAGGCACGCTGAAGAACGTCGTGGCAGTGCAAAGGTCGCACGTGAAACTCCATGCGGGAAGTCGCTGGAACACGAGAAAGACAGACGCTGCATAATAGTGCAGGCGGAGGATCACGCACGCAGTGTCACACGTACATGTCGGCTCTGTGTGTGTTTCTAGATCTCCTCGCAGCTAGTTTCTGCCATTCACTGGCGACATATTGCGACATACCCTCCCTTGCGCCAATATTATCATGTCTCCTGTGCAAACCACGAGATACACCGCAATCACCGGAGATCTTGTATAAATTTCGTTTCAACTCGAGCTAATCTTAGTCTCTGCCTAATCTCATTAATGTTTCTCTCTATTGTAGATGTATTTTCTTCTCGTCGATACCCTCCAAATTAAACATTCCCTACAACCAGCCGCACATATTGAATTACGTAAATCGTTTCACGTAATTGGAGGAACATTCGGTTCGGATGAACGATGCTACAAATCCGTGAGAGAGCCGGACGTCGGAATTTAATTAAAAATAGTGTAAGAGGCGAAAAATAACTAGAAGACTGCCTTAGATTTGAACTCGAACTCTCCGGGATCCCTGGTTCACACGCCTAGGTCTTAGGCTGTACGACCAATACTCCCACTGTTGTGATCAACTTGTTTTCATTCCGATCCTCTATACGACCTGTCGGTCGCGACTATCTTTCCAGATCTTACAGCTCGGCCAGCCTGACATTACATTCGTCCCCGAATGTCTCCAAATCGTCGGTTCACTCCACTTGAGTCCCTCCCAACCTCCATTTTTTGTTCACTCTTCTGAGTCCCTTCCAACATCCATTTTTGGTTCACCCCTCTGAGTCCCTCCCAACCTCCATGTTGGTTCACTCCTCTGAGTCCGTCCCGACCTCCATGTTCAGGCTTCACTACCGGCCAGCTGCTTCTCAACTCCCTCCTCTCCGAGGGGTAGCGGATGAATTTCAACTGTCTTCGAGGGGTAGCGGATTTTATCCCACTTCTGAATTGTAAGAGGCGAAAAATAACTAGGAGACTGCCTTAGATTTGAACTCGAACTCTCCGGGATCCCTGGTTCACACGCCTAGGTCTTAGGCTGTACGGCCAATACTCCTACTGTTGTGATCAACTTGTTTTCATTCCGATCCTCTATACGACCTGTCAGTCTCGACTATCTTTCCAGATCTTACAGCTCGGCCAGCCTGACATTACATTCGTCCCCGAATGTCTCCAAATCGTCGGTTCACTCCACTTGAGTCCCTCCCAACCTCCATTTTTGGTTCACTCTTCTGAGTCCCTCCCAACATCCATTTTTGGTTCACTCTTCTGAGTCCCTCCCAACCTCCATGTTGGTTCACTCCTCTGAGTCCTTCCCAATCTCCATGTTGGTTCACTCCTCCGAGTCCTTCCCAATCTCCATGTTGGTTCACTCCTCTGAGTCCGTCCCGACCTCCATGTTCAGGCTTCACTACCGGCCAGCTGCTTCTCAACTCCCTCCTCTCCGAGGGGTAGCGGATTTTATCCTACTTCTGAATTGTAAGAGGCGAAAAATAACTAGGAGACTGCTTTAGATTTGAACTCGAACTCTCCGGGATCCCTGGTTCACACGCCTAGGTCTTAGGCTGTACGGCCAATACTCCTACTGTTGTGATCAACTTGTTTTCATTCCGATCCTCTATACGACCTGTCAGTCTCGACTATCTTTCCAGATCTTACAGCTCGGCCAGCCTGACATTACATTCGTCCCCGAATGTCTCCAAATCGTCGGTTCACTCCACTTGAGTCCCTCCCAACCTCCATGTTGGTTCACTCCTCTGAGTCCCTCCCAACCTCCATGTTGGTTAACTCCTCTGAGGCCTTCCCAACCTCCATGTTGGTTCACTCTTCTGAGTCCCTCCCAACATCCATTTTTGGTTCACTCTTCTGAGTCCCTCCCAACCTCCATGTTGGTTCACCCCTCTGAGTCCGTCCCGACCTCCATGTTCAGGCTTCACTACCGGCCAGCTGCTTCTCAACTCCCTCCTCTCCGAGGGGTAGCGGATTTTATCCTACTTCTGAATTGTAAGAGGCGAAAAATAACTAGGAGACTGCTTTAGATTTGAACTCGAACTCTCCGGGATCCCTGGTTCACACGCCTAGGTCTTAGGCTGTACGACCAATACTCCGACTGTTGTGATCAACTTGTTTTCATTCCGATCCTCTATACGACCTGTCAGTCTCGACTATCTTTCCAGATCTTACAATAGCGTAACGTCTCTGTCTCGACGCATCCGAAAACCGACAGCATAGCGCGAGGTTCAACTCGCGAATCAATTCTCGACCGTCTATGACGTATAGAAACTGGGGATCAATCGAGTCCCCACGAAACGCCCCTACGCGCCGGCACGTCTCTCTCTCGTCGATCGTGCGCGAAGCATCCGATCTGCGAGCCGCACGAGGCTGATACCGCTCGCTATCCGCATTGCCGAGGAAGAGGGCGACGTAAATCATCGCGAATACAGAGCTCGAGGACTCCGCCAAGCGAGAGGCCGAGACCGGCTCGGAGAGACCACATATAAACGCGCGGCCGGGCCAGGAAACCCGATACCAGTAACAAAGCGCCCATAACTTACCGATTATGACGTCATGAAGTTTCTGCTCCTGGCACTGTTGAGCTGCATCTGCTCGGCCGACGATCGACGCTCGAGATACACGAAGCAATGGGCCAGGAGGATCGACAGCGTCCCGAAGATCGAGGAACCGATCGTCTCAACGTGGAATCGATACGCGGACTGGATGGCGTTTGCGACCGCCAGACTCCATCGGTACAACTTCGATCCAGTATCCGGCAGATTCCACGAGGACCACATCGGGGATCGAGTAGAAGTGCGTCATCCGATCCGACATCGACACCGGCAGTTCCGATCGATGGAATCGAACGGCTACGTCGCGATGAAGAACTGGCCGGTGAAGAAGGAGGCGGTGGTGGAAGGTGATCTCGTGCTGGGCGGCCTGATGATGGTCCACGAGAGGGAGGACACGGTCACGTGCGGGCCCGTGATGCCGCAGGGCGGCGTGCAGGCGTTAGAGGCGATGCTCTACACCCTGGATATCCTGAACGAGCGGGAAATCGTGCCGGGCGTCAAGATCGGGGCGCACATTCTTGACGACTGCGACAAGGACACGTACGGGCTCGAGATGGCGGTGGATTTCATCAAGGGTACGTACCTCGACGTCAACGTGCCGCGATCCTGACGTTACCGGGGCCTCCGCTCCGTAACGTAACGTTACGTAATGTAATCTAACGTAATGTAACGCGACGTGACACGACGTCTGATGTTGCGAATCACCTGAATGCAGAAACGAGGTGAGACAGGTTGAGCTCATTTTGAGACCCTTCTATTTCTATCCTTTTATTTTTGTACTCCTATCATCCAACTGTACGATCGATGAGAGTCGCCGTCGCCCACCAGTCGGAGACCGGCGTTTATTGTCAGGGGATGCAGAGACTCGGGGTGAATTGCACAGCGTCCGTCGTAGTGTTTGACGAGTAGAGTCACGCTTTCCTTTCATCTTTGCGATTCAGCGTGCAGAGAAAGCCTATACCTCCAACTGACTCGCGGTCAATAATATGCCGCGACATAATACACTTTCATCGAGAGGTTGATACGATGTTAACACACGACACATATTATTAGTACATAATCGCAAGGGTGGCATTCAAACGGAGTCGTTCGCGCACTGGCATTCTCGCTCGCAGGGCAACGCGACGTAACGTCGATAGTGACGTTCAATAGCAGGTAGTTAGTAGGTAGTTAGTAATACAACGTTACGATAAAGCCCCCGGCTTATCCTGTCGACGTCTGTGACGTGACCGAATAAGGCATATTATTGGGTTGGCCAAAAAGTAATTGCGTTTTTTTCAAATAGATGGACATACATGTCTCGAAATGTAACTAACTTCATTCTAAACCGCAAAATCATTATGTAGGTTAACAACTCACAGTTCAAGCATATTTTACAAAAAGAAAGTACACGATTTCGTTAACAATTGTTTGTTTGCCGTCGATTTCAAAATGGAAAATCAAAAAGAACATTTTCCTCATATTTTGTTTTATTACTTCCGAAAAGGGAAAAACGCTGTGCAAGCTCATAAAAAGTTATGTCATGTATAAGGCGAAGATGCTTTAAAACTGCGGCAGTGTCAAAAGTGGTTTACTAAATTTCGATCTGCAGATTTTAATGTGAAAGATGCACCACGCTCAGGAAGGCCAATCGAAATTGATGATGACAATTATTGTGTATTTTGAGCTGCTTGCAAGGAATCAAACCATTAATTCAGACGTATACTGTCGTCAACTGGATAAATTAAATGATGCCATCAAACAGAAACGTCGAGAATTGGTGAATCGCAAAGGTGTTGCGTTTCACCATGATAACGCTAGACCACGTACAAGTTTGGTCACTCGTGAAAAATTGTTGCAGCTTGGATGGGATGTGTTACCACATCCACCATATTCGCCAGACCTGGCACCATCAGATTACCATTCGTTTCGTTCTTTGCAAAACGCCTTGAATGGTAAAACCTTTACTGCTGATGAGGATATCAAATCGTTGTTGGAGTTGTTTTTTGCTGAAAAAGATAAGAACTGTTTTGAGCGCGGAATCATGAAGTTGCCCGAAAAATGGCAAAAGATAATCAAACAAAATGGACAATATATTGTTTAATAAAGTTTTTGTTTCCCATGAAAAATTCGCCTTTTATTTATATAAAAAAAACGCAATTACTTTTTGGCCAACCCAATATATGGCGAAGATGCTTTAAAGCTGCGGCAGTGTCAAAATTGGTTTACTAAATTTCGATCTGCAGATTTTAATGTGAAAGATGCACCACGCTCGGAAGGCCAATCGAAATTGATGATGACAAAATAAAGGCACTGATGGATTCCAATCGGCGTTTAACGACCCGAGAGATTGCTGAGAATCTTAACATATCGAAATCGAGTGTTGAAAACCATTTAAAACGACTTGGATACATTAGTAAGCTCGATATTTGGGTACCACATGAGCTCAAAGAAATCCATCTCACTGAGCGTATTGACATCTGCGATTCTCTTTTGAAACGTGAGGAAAATGATCCATTTTTGAAACGTATGATAACAGGCGACGAAAAATTGATCGTCTACAACAACGTCAAACGAAAAAGATCGTGATGAACCTGCTGAAAGCACTTGAAAAGCAGATATTCACCAAAGAAAGATTATGCTGTCAGTCTGGTGGGACTCTAAAGGTATTGTGTATTTTGAGCTGCTTGCAAGGAATCAAACCATTAATTCAGACGTATACTGTCGTCAACTGGATAAATTAAACGATGCCATCAAACAGAACCGTCGAGAATTGGTGAATCGCAAAGGTGTTGCGTTTCACCATGATAACGCTAGACCACGTACAAGTTTGGTCACTCGTGAAAAATTGTTGCAGCTTGGATGGGATGTGTTACCACATCCACCATATTCGCCAGACCTGGCACCATCAGATTACCATTCGTTTCGTTCTTTGCAAAACGCCTTGAATGGTAAAACCTTTACTGCTGATGAGGATATCAAATCGTTGTTGGAATTGTTTTTTGCTGAAAAAGATAAGAACTTTTTTGAGCGCGGAATCATGAAGTTGCCCGAAAAATGGCAAAAGATAATCAAACAAAATGGACGATATATTGTTTAATAAAGTTTTTGTTTCCCATGAAAAATTCGCCTTTTATTTATATAAAAAAACGCAATTACTTTTTGGCCAACCCAATATATGGCGAAGATGCTTTAAAACTGCGGCAGTGTCAAAATTGGGTTACTAAATTTCAATCTGGAGATTTTAATGTGAAAGATGCACCACGCTCAGGAAGGCCAATCGAAATTGATGATGACAAAATAAAGGCACTGCTCGATTCCAATCGGCGTTTAACGACACGAGAGATTGCTGAGAATCTTAACATATCGAAATCGAGTGTTGAAAACCATTTAAAACGACTTGGATACATTAGTAAGCTCGATATTTGGGTACCACATGAGCTCAAAGAAATCCATCTCACTGAGCGTATTGACATCTGCGATTCTCTTTTGAAACGTGAGGAAAATGATCCATTTTTGAAACGTATGATAACAGGCGACGAAAAATTGATCGTCTACAACAACGTCAAACGAAAAAGATCGTGATGAACCTGCTGAAAGCACTTGAAAAGCAGATATTCACCAAAGAAAGATTATGCTATCAGTCTGGTGGGACTTTAAAGGTATTGTGTACTTTGAGCTGCTTGCAAGGAATCAAACCATTAATTCAGACGTATACTGTCGTCAACTGGATAAATTAAATGATGCCATCAAACAGAAACGTCGAGAATTGGTGAATCGCAAAGGTGTTGCGTTTCACCATGATAACGCTAGACCACGTACAAGTTTGGTCACTCGTGAAAAATTGTTGCAGCTTGGATGGATGTGTTACCACATCCACCATATTCGCCAGACCTGGCACCATCAGATTACCATTTGTTTCGTTCTTTGCAAAACGCCTTGAATGGTAAAACCTTTACTGCCGATGAGGATATCAAATCGTTGTTGGAATTGTTTTTTGCTGAAAAAGATAAGAACTTTTTTGAGCGCGGAATCATGAAGTTGCCCGAAAAATGGCAAAAGATAATCAAACAAAATGGACAATATATTGTTTAATAAAGTTTTTGTTTCCCATGAAAAAATTCGCCTTTTATTTATATTAAAAAAACGCAATTACTTTTTGGCCAACCGAATAGAATAATTCGCTGCGGAAACTTGTCGTACAACGCACGTTTCGCACGTTTCGCACGAAATTCACGCCCCCGCTGACACGATCGCAGCTGACGCGTTAAGCGCTACTTTGTATGATCCCTTTGTATGGTCTGCGCACGAGAGATGAGCACGGTTCTTTGAAAATTACTAGAGAGAAAATAGATGGAAAAAAATACGCACGCGGGATAAAATGCAAATGACACTACTGTGAATTTGCAAGTATTAATTATAATTAAATCGGCAAACTGTCGTTTTCAGGGAACCACCGAACCGTACACTCACGGCACGTAATGAACGCGAGACGAAATTATTTCGAGAATTGTGTTAATAGCCGACCGAAGGTTATTATGTTTACCGTGAATTCGGAATGAGAGCGCGAGAAGGACCGGGGACCGTTGTCGCGTTTGGCAAAATGTGCGCTAATTGGACTGCGAGTTCGCGCACCACCCCTTAAGACTGCGCGTTACCCCTTCGCCCGGTACGCGGTACGATATCGTATACCGCGCCGCGGGAAAAATGGACATTGCATATCGTATGAATATTCTACTTACTGCTAACGGCGCCCGGGCGAAATTACTTTAGTGCAGTACTGAATATTTAGTCGGCGCGGTCCTTCCGCGCGCGAGACCGGTAGCGAGCGATTCTTTTAAAATTCTCTTTCGGGACGAATTAAATGAAATTCCACGCCCGCGGTGTTCCGAACCGGATTGGTCTACCCTCTTCCCGCGAGCGCGAGACAAAGCGGGAGAACGTGACTTCCGGAGATGTAAGGCTCCCGCTAAAAAATCAAGCGCGGGGTGCGCGAGCGGAGAGAATACCAACGGCCCATCCGTTGACTTTAAGTGGCGGAGTGGCAAAGGCGACGGAGGTTCGACTTATGAATTTCAATGCACTACGGAAGGTAAAATGACGCGTCTCCCGCGTGAGATACGTGAACGCGGCGACTTTATTAACAACGATAAAGTGGATTGCTCGAAGGTCTGGTCTCTCCACTGGGAAATCGCGCGCGCATTTATACATATCAACCGATCCCGTGAAGATATACGGATATTTGTAAAAGGCAAATGCGGACGCGTTTTTCATAGTCGCGCACGCGTTCGAGCGCCGGGCAAGAAGTGGTCCCGAAAGAGCCGTTTAAAAGAATACACGGCCGGCATTAATTTAACTTTAACGTGCGATGTATGCCGTTAGCCTTATTTCACGGCGCCTCGTGTGTGCATTAACTCGCTCAAACTGCACGTTAATTTTTTTTGCTGCCAGCGACGCGCATTCTCTAATTCCGCCGCGCTTGTCCTACTTTCCATCGAGCGGAGTGATCAAACACTCAGAATCTTGTTGCCGTTGATCTTTTACCGGAAAAGCGCGGAAGTCGCACATCGCTTCGCTTTTACAGGTTTGTCTTCGTGCTCGTCGTTCCTTTCTCCCTTCAATCCGTGAAGGCGGCAAAAGACGAAACGAAAGACCAAGTCGGCTTTATTAAAACTAACTTTATAGTTATGAGCAGAATTTGTCTCTGGATTGTTGAGGGGAAAATAATTATCTTGCAAGGAAGTTAGACGAAATTAGAGGAATATTAATTTTTGAGTTATTAATTTGTTCTTGATATTGCATATCTCGCGTACGATGTTCTCTTACGTAGTGAATTATCTTAAATATGTCTTTAAATATCTCAAATAGAAAACTTGTCACGTGCGGAAGATATATAATAACTTTAATTAATTTCACATTGCACAGTCGCTCATAAGTCACAAGTTATGGCGGGCACGTTGTGAGTTAATCCGTAATTATCCTTTATCCATTTCCTTTCTAACTTTTAGCTGCGAAAATAAAAATAGAATAAATGTCGTCAACTAACGAATCGTCTTACGACAAGGC